>NC_092053.1:17008199-17313793 GCF_003086295.3 Arachis hypogaea | reverse complement strand
CAAGGCCGGATGGGGTTTGTGCTACAATTGTGGAAAGGCGGGGCATAAAGCCGCAAGTTGTCCAGAGAAGCAAAAGCAAGGTGCTGGGAAAGCACAACAGACTGGTCGGGTGTTCACCACCTCAGCTGTGGGTGCAGAGGGATCCGAGACACTCATTCGAGGTAACTGTGAAATGGCTAGTCAAACTTTAAATGCTTTATTTGATTCGGGAGCATCGCATTCATTCATTGCATTTGAGAAAGCCCATGAGTTAGGGTTGAAGATCGTAACCTTAGGTTATGACTTAAAAGTGTATAATGCTACCCATGAAGCCATGGTAACTAGACTAGGATGCCCGAAAGTTTCGTTTAGGTTCAAGCAGCGTGATTTTGTCCATAATTTAATCTGCTTACCGATGATCGGTCTTGATCTTATCTTGGGATTGGACTGGTTATCTGAGAATCATGTCCTGCTTGATTGTTCTACAAAGTCGGTGTACTTTATGCCGGAAGATACAGAAGGACCGGTCGTGGTGAATAATTATTACTTGAATTCGATGATGGTGAACTGTTCTGGAACCGAATGTCAGGGTATCCTGTTGTTAACTGCGGGTGTTTCGGGTGATGATCAAAGGTTGGATCAGATTCCGGTAGTGTGTGAGTTTTCGGAAGTGTTTCCCGATGATATTGAGGAATTTCCACCTAACCGAGAGGTCGAGTTTGCTATTGAATTGGTACCTGGGGCGGGACCAATCTCAAGTGCTCCTTATAGAATGTCACCATTAGAGATGGCCGAGCTAAAGTCTCAGTTAGAGGAATTGTTGGGTAAGAACTTTATCCGACCAAGTGTTTCCCCGTGGGGTGCTCCAGTATTACTGGTAAAGAAGAAAGATGGAAGTATGCGGCTCTATGTGGATTACAGGCAGCTGAACAAGGTCACCATAAAGAATAAATACCCGTTGCCGAGAATTGATGATCTAATGGATCAGTTACAAGGAGCTGGGGTTTTCTCTAAGATCGATTTGCGATCCGGTTATCACCAGATAAGGGTGAGGGGTGAGGATATCCCTAAGACCGCTTTTAGGACTCGTTATGGTCATTACGAGTACACTGTGATGTCTTTTGGGTTGACGAACGCTCCTGCAGTATTCATGGATTACATGAATAGAGTGTTCCGTCCGTTTCTGGATAAATTCGTGGTTGTCTTCATTGACGATATACTAATTTACTCCAAGACTGAAGAAGAGCATGCGGAGCACTTGCGGACCGTGTTGCAGATTTTAAAGGAGAAGAAACTCTATGCGAAACTGTCTAAGTGTGAGTTCTGGAAGAGTGAGGTGAAGTTTTTGGGTCACGTGGTGAGTAAGAAGGGAATAGCCGTAGATCCAACTAAGGTAGAAGCTGTGATGGATTGGAAGCAACCAACCACAGTAACTGAGATAAGGAGTTTTCTGGGTTTAGCTGGCTACTATCGAAGGTTCATCAAAGGCTTTTCGCAATTAGCTTTGCCGTTGACAAAGTTAACTCGCAAAGACACTCCGTTTGTTTAGACTCCTGAGTGCGAGGAGAGCTTTCAGACATTGAAGAAAAAGTTGACCACTGCACCTGTGTTAGTGTTACCTGAGCCGAACGAGCCTTTTGAGGTGTACTGTGATGCATCGTTAAAGGGCCTAAGGTGCGTGCTGATGCAGCATCATAATGTGGTGGCGTATGCCTCACGACAGTTGAGACCTCACGAAGTTAGTTACCCTATGCACGATTTGGAACTCGCTGCGGTCGTGTTTGCCTTGAAGGTGTGGAGGCATTATCTCTATGGGGTTAAGTTCCAAGTCTTCTCTGATCACAAGAGCTTGAAATATCTCTTTGATCAAAAAGAGCTTAACATGAGGCAAAGGAGATGGATGGAATTGTTGAAGGACTACGACTTTGAGTTAAATTACCATCCTGGAAAGGCGAATATAGTGGCGGATGCGTTAAGTCGAAAGTCGTTATATGCGTCTTGGATGATGCTTCAAGAGGAGAAGTTGCTCAAGGGATTCGAGAGTCTAAAAATTGGTGCTCGAGAAGTATCTGGAACGTTGTGTTTGGGCCGATTAAAAATCTCGAGTGACTTTAAGTCCGAACTCTTAAACGCTCATTAAAATGATGAAGCATTATGGAAGGTGTTACCGGCTATCGAACAAGGAAAACAGTGGAGAGTGTCGGAAGAAAAAGATGGGTTATGGAGATTCAAAGGTAGGATCATTGTGCTGGATGTTGGTACTTTGAGGCAAGATATCTTAAAGGAGGCACACAAAAGCGGATTCTCCATTCACCCGGGAAGTACTAAGATGTACCATGATTTAAAGGCGATGTTTTGGTGGCCGGGTATGAAGAATGATGTGGCGGAATATGTTTCAAAGTGCTTAACTTGTCAAAAGGTAAAGATTGAACATCAAAGACCTTCTGGGATGTTGCAACCCTTAGAGGTTCCGCAATGGAAGTGGGAAAGTATTGCAATGGACTTTGTGTCGGGATTGCCAAGGACTAGGACTGGTTTTGATGCTATCTGGGTGATCGTGGACCGACTGACGAAGTCAGCTCACTTTTTACCCGTTCGGATGACTTACACCCTTGAGGAGCTAGCTCGGTTATACATAAAGGAGATTGTGAGACTCCATGGTGTACCTGCTACTATAATCTCTGATAGAGATCCTCGTTTCACTTCGAGATTCTGGGGTGCATTTCAGAAAGCTTTTGGAACTCGATTAAGCTTGAGTACAGCGTACCATCCTCAAACAGATGGTCAATCTGAGAGGACGATCCAAACACTAGAGGATATGTTGAGAGCTTGTGTTTTGGACCAACCGGCGAGTTGGGATCGGTATATGCCGTTAGTAGAGTTTGCATACAATAATAGTTACCATGCGAGCATCGGAATGGCTCCGTATGAGGCTTTGTATGGGAGAAAATGTCAATCTCCACTATGTTGGTATGAAGCTGGAGAGAAAGGCTTGTTGGGGCCGGAAATGATAGTTGAGACCACTGAACAAGTCAAGAAAATCCGAGATAGGATGCTTACGGCGCAGAGTCGTCAAAAGAGTTACGCCGATCAAAGGCGGAAGCCCTTAGAATTTGAGGCAGGAGATCATGTTTTCCTGAAAGTTACTCCGACCACAGGAGTAGGTAGAGCGATTAAAGCAAAGAAGTTGAATCCTCGATACATTGGTCCATTTCAGATCTTGGAGAGGATTGGGCCGGTGGCGTATCGGGTGGCTCTACCACCCCATCTTTCAAACCTGCACGACGTATTTCACGTGTCGCAGCTTCGAAAGTACACTCCTGATGCTAGCCATGTGTTAGAACCCGAATCGGTTCAGTTAAGAGAAGATTTGACGCTTCCAGTGGCTCCAGTCAGAATTGATGATACTAGTATCAAACGGTTGCGTGGAAAAGAGGTTTCATTAGTCAAAGTGGCTTGGAGTCGAGGCGGTGTTGAGGAACACACTTGGAAATTTGAGTCGGAGATGCGAACGGATTATCCGCACTTATTCTCAGGTAATTGAATTTGAATTTGAATTTTGTGGGCAAAATTCCCAATTAGGTGGGTAGAATGTAAGATCCGGTTAATTAACGGCTAATTAACCCATAAATGAGAATTTATTCTAGAAAGCCAAAAATGTTATTTTTATGGCTTAATATGATAGAGGAAATTGAGACGAGAATTTCGGTACCAATTTTATAGAAATCGGACCAAGATTGGACCGAACGGGCCAAACCGGGCCAACCGGACCCAAAGTGGGCCCTTGGCCCAACTAAACTAAACCAAAACCCTAGTTTTCAGCACTCTCTCTCCTCATTTGAGACACTAAACACGCTGAAATGGAGGCCATGGAGGGGAGAACACTCTCTCAAGTTCTCTCCCTTGGTTGATCTTCAAACCACCATAACTTTTGATCTAGAGCTCCGATTGCCGCACCGTTTGCGGCCACGCGTTCACCGCGGAGAGCTCTACAAAACCCATACAATTAATCTTGAGGTAAGCCACGTTTTACTGTTCGAAATTCCAGCCCTTGATTTCGAGTTTCATGAGTAAAAATGTTGAGATTTTGGGTTCTTTGATGTTATAGGACCCAACTCTCTTGAAGAAGAAGGTTAATCTTGTCTCTTTGGACCTTGGGTGTGGTAAGATTCTCAATTCTAGTATAATTTGTTGTTCTATGATGTTTGGGTATTGAGATGTTGTGTATGGGTATGATGATTGTGGCTTAGGTTGTGTATATGTGAATATTGGAGCTTGATTGGTGATTTTGGAAAGCTTGGAAGAGGGTTTTGTGTGATAAAATCTGTTCTTGGAGGTGTTGAGACCTTGAGAGCTTGAGGAAAAGTGGTTTGGAAGTGCTCCGGTTGAGCTTGGGAAATCGGCTAAGGTATGGTTTCGGTTTCCCGTATCTAATATGTAATGTGGTAGGAAATACTTAGGCTAGAGGCCCTAAGATAGGCATTGAATTGTTAGTGTTGTTGAATGGTTGAGATATATGATGTGTTCATATATGTGATTATGAATATTGATGCCTTGATTGTGTGATATATAAGAAATGCATGTTGTGATATATGCTTGATGGATGATTAAGGTTGAATTGGTGGGTGGTACCATGTTGATGGTGAGTATGATGTTGATTATGTATAGTGATTGTTGAATGGAAATGGTATTGTTGGAAATTGGGATGAGAAAGGATGTATGACATGATATTGTGTTTGTCCTTTAGCCATTTGATAGAGAAGTGTTAAAATGGTTGGATGTGGTTTTGAGAATTTTGGTAAAATGTCAATGCGTGAGTTGAGGATGGCTTGTTGTTGAATTTGGTACACTTTGATTGATTTCAAAGAAAAGGGATGAAATTGGCATGTTTTAATTGATTTTGAAAAGAGTTGAAAGTGGCTTGTTTTGAAAATGGCACTTTGTGGTTTTGAATGAAAATATAGTTTTTGGGCATACTTTGACGGGACATAACTTGGACTACGGATCTTTGATTTGTGCCAATTCTGTTTAGAAATGAAATTGGATCCGGGATATCCATGCCGTTCGAAGAACGGGTGAAAAATGACTTAAAATGAGAGAGTTATGACCGTCGGAAGATTGGGGGTTGAATATGTGAATTCTGCAGCTTTTAACTTAGAAAATTTTTAGCAGAATGATCCCTCGCGCGTAGGCGCACTTGGCGCGTATGCGCCGTTCTTCGAGAAAGTATCATCCACGCGTGCGCGTGGAGTGCGCGTACGCGTGGCCCTGTTTTCATCCCAAAGTTGATTTTTGAGTTTTAAAAGCCAAACTTCATACTTCTAAGCCTCCAATCTCACCACTTATGTCTTAAATCATTATGATATGCCTAGCATGAGGAAAAGGGCTAGTGAATGTGGTAACTTGCGAGTGAAGCAAGGGAAAAATGGATGATCCATGAGGATCAAAGATGATTATGTGAGATGTGGAGGATGGCAGTGGAAGTGCTTGTTATGCCATGGGCCGAATGGCCGTAATTGTTAATGAATTGGCTGGTTATGGATTTAACCGTGAGCCGGATGGCTGGATTATGCCGTGTGGCGGCGGAGCCATGTTTATGGCTAAGTATAAATGCATATATGCTGTTGAATGAATTGTGAATGTTGGCACTTCCACCATTGGAGATGAGGGTTTCCCTGGGTAGTAGCAATGGCTAGCCACCATGTGCTCCAGGTTGAGACTCGAAGCTCTTTTGACCCTATGTCGTAAGTGTGGCCGGGCACTGTGAAAGGCCCGGATGAGCTCGCCCCCATAAATATTCACCAGTGATGGTGATGGATAAATATTCACCAGTGAGGGTGATGGATATGGATCATGATTATGATCAAGTTTATGATGAGTATAACTCGAGTTGGGGATGCACGACAGAGGGACAGTCCAATGGCTAGCTACCAGGACTTGTCGGGTTGGCTCTATAACCGACAGATGATATCATCAGCCACTAGGGACAGGCATGCATCATAAGCATACTACATGAATTGTTTGAGATTGCCTATTTGACTGCATATTACTTGCTAATTGCCTAAATGCCTTATCTGTTCCTATTTGTAAATCTCTTGTCTGATATAACTGTGTTTGCTATATTATACTCCTGCTGGTGGTTGGGAGGTCTGAAGGAATTGGAAAGGGAAGTATTAGTTAGACTGAAGAATCTTTAGTCAGTTGCCACTTACGGTTTAGCTTGTTTATAAGCTTTGATATTATCTGAAGGAAGTTCTAGGATTGCCTTTGGCTTTCCTCTATTATTATGTATTATATATGTGGAAGCTGTTACCGTGCTGGGAACCTCTGGTTCTCACCCATGCGGATTTTGTGGTTTTCAGATGTAGGACGCGAGGCTTCTCGTTGAGGCATGCTGGAGACTTCTGGATTAGCGAAGATCCTTTGTTCTCGGGACTCTGTTTTGGGTTATATATCTTGTTTAGATACTTTTATCTCCATTAAATAATACAAACTGTGATGACTCCTTCTAGAGGGGATTTTGGAGATTAGGTTTTCGGTATTTGTGTCCCTTTGGGTTTCCTTTGGGGTTTTCCTTATTTTATCATATGTATATATTGCTATGCTCGGACCGGTTATCTTCGCAACCGGGTTTTGAGTCTTGATATTCCCGTTTTTGACACTCTTTATATATATGATCTCGCGTTAGCTTATCCCGGTTCGTTACGTTGTCGATCGGAGTGTTGCCCGTTCGAGTTACGGTTTTTGTTTACCCCCTTTTTCTACAAAGGCTCCTAGTTATAATCAATTATTCATACTACTATACGTACTAAATTTTTGTTTTAGAGGTCGTAATACCTTGCCATCTCTGAATTATGACTTAAGCATAAGACTTTGTATGGTAGGGTGTTACATGTATTATGTAAATGTTGGGAGAGAGAAAGAGAGAGATGATTTGAGCATTGGATTAGTGGTGATTGTGAGTGTGTCAGTGTGTGGAAGGTAATGATGGTGAACAAAAGAAGGATATGGAGGGGATATAATAATTTGGTGTCATGTCATCTTTTTTGTTAGTCATTTTAGAATTTTCTGTTAATCAAAATAGTTAACGTTTAGTCATTTTGTCATTAACATCTTTTAAAAAAAAATTTTATCACTGGCTGAATCTTTCGAATATCTATTTAATAGTTAATTTTTGTATTTATTTAAAAAGAAAATGCCACGATAATCCTACATTTAGTTTTTAATATTTTCAGTCAACTAAATATACATTGTTTTTATTTTTATTTTATTTTTTTTGGTCATGAAACTATTTTTATTTTTTTATTGTTTAGACATTTAGCGGTTTTGGGCTTTGGGCCGACCAGCTAATGCTAAGCGGATAAAGAAGCCTGTGGGGCTTTCGTTGCGTCTTTGTCATAGTCATTGTTTGGTTGCCTCCAACTTTCAACTTTATTAGCTCTTCTAAAAGAATGTTCTGCGAATCTCCATAACTTATCCAACTTTAGGTTGCAATCTGAAAGAAACCATACAATATAATATGATGATATGGTGACTAATGGCATAACATACATCTTTGAAAAAATTGACTCTTTGAAAAGTTGTGAACACTATTTGGTGAAGAGTAATTTAATTAATGTAAGTGATAGCAACTCACCAAGTATCAATTCTACATCAAATGGACATTTTAGAATTAGTGAGGCTTTTTCCTCTTAGTTGATAAGAATAAATAGTGTTTGGAATCGGCCCAATAACACAAAACATAAAAAATTGGAATTGAGAATATTTTTACTAATCAACAACAAAAAAAAGTTATTCTATTTTCACTATTTTCTAACAACAGCACAAAGAAGTACTAGTGTTTGCTCTCATGAGTGGGTGGAGCCCAATTTAAATTAATCAGAATTTATGAGTGGATTTTAGACACTATTCTATTCTATGTAAAAGTTATATATATATATATATATATATAATTGACAATACTTTTTAATTTGATCAAATTCTTCGTTTTTTATTTTTTAAAATTAACAAGTATTATCAAATAGTGAAAAAATATGATCTTAATTTTAGTTATATTGTTTAGTATTGTCAACGTTTTATAACTATTTTAGTCATCATAATCATAGTTTCTAAAACTATGCATAACAAAAATAGTTACCCTAAAAGTAATACCACTAAACGAAAAAGTAATGATGCATAATTAATATAGGATTAACAACACGTTGCAATCAACTTTTACATATACAGCTAGAATACAAGTAAGGACAACCACGTAATCTTTCAATAATTCTCCATGTGTGTATTTATCATCAAAATTTGCATATGTAAACTCAATTATGCATGCCAAATTAAGAATAGAATCAAGCATGCACAAGATTTGGAATATTCTTTGTCATGAGGCATACTTCGTTTATATCCTTCCAAAAGTGTTCAATTTCCTCATGAATGAGTTTGCAGACCTCTTCTTGTGAAATGTCATATTGCTTCATGCAACATTCAACTGCGGAAGCAACATGAACCCTTTGTTGCTCAAACTAAAAACAAATCAAATCCAAGAGCTCATCAGTTAGACATGTTGTATAATGGTCAATATACTTATTGAATCATTTATTTATTCTTATATTATTTAAACTCAATTTTCAAACAACTTATCTTATATGAAAAAATTCATTTAACTGCTAATTACTGTTAAGAGTACATGTAGTTATTAAAGGTTTGTGATAGTTGGTGAGGATAGGTTGGTATTGCTGTTAGCCTTTCTTTTCCTTTTTAGGTTCTAATTTCTATAAATGTTTTTGTGGGACATTATCATTAGAAGATACATGTTTTTAAATTAATCATGTAATTTTTTTATTAAAATAACATACATAATTATATATAACAAAATTTATTAATATTAATTAAATTATTAGAAAAAAATAGAAGATTAAAATAAAAAAATTAAAAAAAAATAAAAATACTTGTATTTAAGTAACATTGTAAAAAAATAGAAAAGAAATTAATATGTTCAAGATATTGAAAATTTTCAATTTATAAAATAAAATAAGAAAAAAAAACTGGCATAGGAATTGATTAGGCTCACGACATTTAATTCGGTAACTAAATGAGTTAATTAATACAAAGTCAGTGACCAATTTAGTGCACCTAAGACTGTATTTGTTTCTGAGAAAAGGATATTGAAAGACAAAAGACACAAAATTTCGTGCTTTTGTATTCTAATTGGTGATAAACTAGAACAAATTATAAAATTTATTTTTTTCTATTTTTTTATTCAAAAAATTTGAGATGAAAAATATAATAATAAAAATTAACAAGAATAATGAAAGAAAAAATGAAAAATAAGTTGTATCTCTTGTTAGTGTCTCTGTATCCTTCCTGTCAGGATCGATACAAAATACACTAATCCAATGTCTTTGGACACATTGACTCTATCCATATCTCCTCTATCAAACACGATTTTGTGTCCCTGTATCTCTAAGTGTCTCTATATCCTTCCTGTCAGGATCGATACAAAATACACTAATCCAATGTCTTTGGACACATTGACTCTATCCATGTCTCCTCTATCAAACACGATTTTGTGTCTCTGTATCTCTATTTCAGTGTCCTGTCTCTATAAACAAATGCAGCCTAATATACAGACATGTGGACAAATTATATTACCACATGTGTGGCACCAACCGGCATATATGGGCAAATAATATTGTAAAACATAATATTATCAATCAAGTTATCATGTGTTGCTCATAAATTTATCACATTATTACATGAGTTTAATTTTCATAGAATATAGCAATATAAAACGTTCTATACAGTCGTGCAATTATAACTATTTTTTAAATGATTATTGACGTAATTTAAATAAAAGGTAGTTATTTTTATTAATATAACCTTATGTAATTAAATACATGTACAAAATAATTTTACACTAACAATACATTAAAATTAAATTCTTATTACATCTGACCAAATCATAATGTGACATATGTAACTAAAAGATCCATGTCATCAAATTACACCAGTAAGTTATTAACGAAAAACGAATATGAAACTAAAGTAATACACATTTTTAACAATCTCAAACACATAATTATTATTGATGTAACTGGGATTTTGAAAATTATTTAGTGTGCACGACAAAAATCATTTTGGAATTTAACTTCGTAAAAAAACTAACCGTTGACAAAGAACTTGGTATCTTTACAAGACAATACAAACAAACAATAACAACAGGACGAGAACACCATACATGCATATAATTAAAGATTAATTAAGGCCAAACACTCAAAAGCTTATTAGGATCATAAAACTGCTACACGACCACGGGATCCAAAAGCAGTGCCACAATGTGGTCTTTGAAGAGTGCACAATCTGTAATTTTATCCCCAAAATTTGCATATAGAAACTCACATATGCGTGCCATGTTAACAATGCAATCAAGGATTGGCCTTGGGATATATTCAATTAACTTGAGATACTCTTCATTCATATCCTTCCAGTAATTATTGATATCCTTTTTGATGAATTCATGGGCCTCCTCTTCTGAAAAGCCATATTGCTTCATGCAACATTCTACGGCCGAAGCAGCATGTTCTCTTTGCTGCTCAAACTACAAATAATATATCAAATCCAAATTAAAAGTTGAATTATACATATCATTATCAAAAATATTAAAATAAGAGTTTAATTTTGATGCACTAACAATGTAAAATATTTTATACAGTTGTGTAATTACAATCATTTTTTTGAATAACTATTCACGCTTAAAAAATAATTATTTTTATTAATGTGACGTCATGTGATTAGATGCATATGTAAAATAATTTTATTCTGACAGTGTGTCAAAATTAAATTTTTTAAAATAATCCACTAAAAGTTTATATATATGTGTATGTGAGTATGTGTAAAATTAATAATGACTTTCTTAAATTAATATTGATTCAATTATTTAGGGAAATAATTAAGATAGTATACGCCCATGATTTAGAAAAGATTTCACATTAATTAACACCTAAACATAAAATAGTAATATCTTAGCAAATGGATTTAATTTATATCTATCAATTAAAGGTAAAAATTCACATACAATTGTCTTTATTTAAAATTATTAATTAAAAATTATTAAATAATAATTTAATAAAATATGTCAAAATATCTAATAGTTTTTAACTAACAATTTTATATAAAGATAAATGAATTTAAATTTTCAACATCAACTTAATTATATTATTATACTATTATGTGAAAGTTAATAAATAAAAAAGTCAAATAATTATTAAGGTTTTTTTTTATTACAACTAGTATTCCCTAGTTGCTTGCTTCTTAATTTACACCCTTATAAAATTATCAATATTTCAAATAAATTAGTGATTATTCATACCCGACTAAAATTAAACCCTATTAGCAATCTAACCATTTATGAAAAGTTATTTCATGATATGATAAAAGAAGCTCTTACATTAAAAAAATATTTTAAATATATAATAATTCAATTATTTTATCTAAGAATGTTTAAAATAAATAATTTTATGAGAAGCTACTTTCCTTTGATATGTTGTCTATCAAAATTATATATTAATATCTATATATGTCATAAAACTACTTCTCTAATACATCCTTTTAAATAAAGTTTTTTTTTAGATTTTACTTAAATTTTTTGCATAAATTTACCTTTATTCTTTTTATTTGTCTTATGTTTTTTTTAGGATAATAAAAATTAAACTCTAATTTTTTTTTTTTATAAAAGTTTTGATACCATATTAATAAATTTAAAAAAAAAATTAAATTAATAAAAAAATATATATAAATAATTATATCTCTAATATTATACCTTATATGAAGCCAAATCATTTGTAAGTCTCGTAACAAGTGATGAAACTTGTAGGATGAGTGGAATATTATTAGAAATCCAATGAAGAGTTTCTTTGGTTGCAAATTCTCCCAAAGCAATAAACATTATTATAAGCACTTGATATGATGTAGTAGCAGCTCCGATAACCTCCTTATACTCATCATATGTTGGAATATAGCCCTCATGGCACCATCTTGCTTCATCAATGTAACCTTGTACATAATGAGACAACTGCAGATAAATTAATTAATGAATTAATTCATTCATTAAAATAATGATTAATGATTATAATAACTAATTTAAAATTAAAAAAGTAAGGAATAAAGCCTACGGCCTGTTTGAGACATTGCAACACCAAGTCTGATTCTCCACTCCCATCACTTAACTCTATTATTTCATCAACAAGTTCCACAATTGAATTAAAAATCGCCTTAAAACACTCTGGAAGAGATGCAATGTGACTAATATCCCATCTGAAACACAAAAGGGTTAAAAACTAATTAAGAAAGAAACATGATCATGGAATTAAATTATTAAGATAATGACCAAAATAAATATAATAAACTCATTGATCATATATAGATCCTTTTTAATTGAGATATGTAGCATAATATAAGATTGGTCAATTCTTGTTTTAGTAAAATCAAACCTTTGGATCGCCTGTGTAAGGAGCTCAAGTTCTTCAATTGTTCCATAGGCATCATAAGTATCATCTAATAGAGTTACCCATTGAATCACTTTGGCCACCACCCCTCTAAAAGTAGTATATTTAGGCTCAGAGTTCATAGAAAATGGCCAGAAATATAACTCAGCTATCCTCTCTCTTGCATAAGAGACCTTTGTCGCCAATTCTAACTTTTTCCACCACCTGTAATCGTAACAAAAGTTATATCTTGTTGATTATAGGAACTTTTCTTTAAAAAAAAAAAACGAAAATATTTGGTAACCAAAGAAAATTAGTCAAAAACAGGCATAACTTGTCATATTTAATATTTATTATTTGTTGCGATAATTAATGAATGTTAAATGAGATAAGTTCTAACTTTTTTTTTTGTCTCTCCAGTAGCATTATTAAAAGAAAAAAAATATTCTAATAAGAAGTGCTTAGCTAGATTTAAAATACTTACTTGGTGGCATTACCAACTTCTTTCTGATACCATTTCTGTAACATATTGAAATCTAGTTTTGCAAATTTTAGAAGAACTTCATCATGCATAGAACCTTCTTCGTAAAAAGACATATATGACTTTGCCATCATTCTTGGAATTGCCTTGTGAAAAGGTTGTACTAAGCTTTGATTGATTTGATCAGCAAGAGATGGGCTCAATTGATTGGTGAAAGACTTAAGTTTATTGTATGTGAATTCATGTGCTTCTTCTAACATATCTTCTCCATGAACCCTTAATTGTGCAGCCTCATACAAGTTCCACATTCCTTCAACATCTTGACCAACAATTATTTCATCGAATTCTCCTTTTTTATTCTTGAATTTGTTGAAAATATCTGTATAATTCATATTTATACTAATTACTAGTGTGAATCCATAATTAATAATAATTGGTATTTTTTATATTGTAATTGTATATATAAAAGATAACAAAAATTAGTTCTACATATATACCTGATGAAATGTTATATCCTTTTTGTCGAAACAAACGAAAAAGTAATGCGATAAAGTGAAGGTCACGTTCTTCTATAGCAAGATGTTTGTTGGTAAAATCATTGTGAATTTGCACTAATATGCTGTCAATTTCATCTTCAAAATGATAAGATATACTTAAACGTTGAATTGAATCAATTAAGCTTAGTTTCTTAAAGATATTATTGTCATTAAAAGACAAGTTCATCTTCACTTTCTCTTTATGCATTTGAACTTCTTGTTTCATGGTTTCGTTGACTTCCTGCAAAATTTTTCAGTTTAATATTTAATTCAAAAGAGTAAAAAGATCAGCAAATATGTCATGTGTCTTTTATATATGATCAACTTATCTAAATTATTATATAACGTTTTGTTGAGGAATTTGTCCATTCAATTTAATTCTTAAATAAAACTTGATATAAATTAAACTGGTACAAATAATGTTTTTATGTTTCAAGTTTCAACTATGTATATAATTTTTTAATTTGGTTGATAAATAAACTTAAAAGTTTTCAATATTTAAAATTAGCCTAAAAGCCCCTTGTTTAAAGAAAGATGGAAACTCAGGTGAAGTCGACTTCATGTGAAGTTGATAGTTGGGAGATGTTAAATGATTTGATTGATTTAACTAAATTTTTATCTTATGGCTCTCAGCTATCAACTTCACGTAAAGTTGACTGTACCTGAATTTTCACCTTAAAAGAAAACGGGTCTGCTGAGAAGCAGAACCGAAAATTGCATAAAGGAGAGACCAAAATTTAGAAATCATATTTTAAATCAAGAAATAGAAAAAAGTAGTATTACTTGATAAATGCCATAAACTCATATATAATATGATAATAGTTTTATCGATACCGTACATGCTTATAAAGTTATTTCTTTTAATTACTGATATATAAATTTAACAAATTTTCTATTGTCTTCGTTTAAATGAAATTTGCTTTTCAGTAATGAGTTAACTTCAACAAGGTTATATTATTTTTGTTGTTATTAAATAAATAATATAAAAGATTGAAAGTTGTGCCATTTTAATAATAAGTAAAGAAGAGCTTTTATTTGTTTGATAATTAAAAAAAAAAAAACTAATTTTAAAAATATAAAAGTCAATATTAAAATGAATCGAATTTATTAATTGCCTATATATAATTATAGAAATGTTTATAAAATGCAGAGTAGGCTATTTTAATACTATGGCTCTATAAAAACTTAAAAAAAAATTAGCAAATTTAACAAAATTATATCCTTTTGCTCTTATGGACTTAATTAGTTTCTGTTGAGTTCGAAAAAAGATTTTATTATTTAGTGTGATGACAAATATTTAATTGATTGATTGATTGATTGACTAATCCAATCTATTCAATGCTCATTTTCTATTTACTCAAAATTTTTCTTTTATTTCAAATTTAACATGTTATTTGCCTCAAATTTCAAATATATATGTACTGTTTAATTTGTATTTTGAATATACGTAATAATTAAAAAAGATACCACGATAATATATGTATGGTAAACTTATATGTACAATAACCAAAGTCCAATTAAATTAATCTATTACATATTAACCCAACAATACTACTCATATAAAACGCACAGGAATCACACACTACTTTTTATTCTTCTTCCATTGCTGTTGCTACATTTATTTCCTTGTTTTGGCTTCTTTATCTTCTGCGTATTTTTCCCTTTTTATTATTTTTTTTCCTTCTTATTTTTTACTTTTTCTCCAACTCTTTCTTTATTTCGAATTTTTATTAGTTTCTCCTTTTTTTAATATATTTTTATAAATAAAAAAAGAAAAACAGAAAAAGAAAAAAAGAGAAAAAAGTGAAAAACGCAGAAGTTCTATATTATTGTTTATAAAATTGTGTTTTTTCAAAAATTTATATGTATATTATCAAAAAAGAAAAAAATAAAAAATTATAAAACTAGACACATCAATTTGTGAAAATTAACGCAAAATAACTACATAGACAAAATATTAAAAAAACATAAAATTTTATGAAACTAATTAAACACAGTAATTTATGAAGTTCGTTGAACACAGAATTATAAATACATAGATTAAAAAATTAAAAAAAAAAAAAGAGGAAAAAAAATACAAATTTTTTTGTATTATTATTTATAATTTTTTTTAAAAAATATTATATTTTTATTTTAGTTATGCTTTATTTATTTTGATTTTTTTTGTTATGTTTTTTTTTTATTGAGAAAGAGAAAGATAAAATAGAAAAATAAGGGAGAAGAAGACCATAACGATGATGATAATGACAGAAACAATGTAAAAGAAGAAAAAGAAGAGAAAAAAAATAAAAAAAAGAAGAGAAAAAAAAACAAAAAAAGGGAAGACAGCCATACACAAAGAAAAAAAAAAAGAAAAAGTGTAGTACTTATATATATATACAAGTGATTTGATTGGATTTGATTATTAAAATATTTGTTCGCCTAAAATTATTACTATTATACGTATAACAATACTCATATTTAAATAAGATACCGAGGATTCAGAATCAGCATATTTCAAGAAAAAATCGTGCCAAATGCTAGGAGCAAAATTTGCAGAGCGTCGCTTTGAGTTAGAAGGGACATGTTGATTCGAAGTCATCACTGAAACTGAAGCTTAAAAAGATATGGTGGTGTTTTTTATATGTATGGTACTGGACAATTGATAACGAATGCTAAGGAGTTAAGAACCAATCACTATATATAGATGTGATTTCTAACGTGTCCTTCACTTATTAAAGGGTCTAACACCCTTCATAGTGGGCAACAAATATTGGTGTTTGTAATATGAATTTAGATTCTCTAAATTTTATTTTTTATTTAAACGAATAAAGTGTAATTTTTTATTTTTTAATAATATTTTTTTATATATTTTTTTATCTTTTCAATTTAAAAAAAAAATTTAGAAGATCTAAATTTAAAAATTTTAAAGGATAAGGTATTAATAATGACAGAAATGCAAGTTTAGTAGTTGATTTAATGTGAAAACAAAATTTAACATTTAAACCAATATTTTGTTGCCAATTATAAAATGATATTAAACTCTCTAATTAATGAAAGTTGTAGTATCATATCATAGACTATGATTCACGCAGTTTCTTATTTATTAAAGAGGAATGTTAAAAGTCAACATAATTTATTATTTTTAATTAGTAGTTAGTTATTAATAATTAAAATTATAAGTTAAAAATATATTATTAAATTAAAGAGAAAATTTTACTTTTTTTTTGTGCGAGATGCTACAATGACACTTACCTTCTTTCTATTTTATAAATGTGCATTCTCTCCTTTCTAACTTTTAAAAAACTTTCTCTTTAATCAATTTTAAATTTTTTGTGTTAACTAATGTTAACTTTATTATTTTTTAAAAAAAATTCATTAACAAAAATTTTATTTTTTATCATTAAATTTTGCTTATCAAAATATTCTTTAATAAATTATTTTTTTATTGATTAAATTATATTTTTAAAAAAATTTAATAATTATATTATTTTTTTCTAAAATACCTTTCAATAATTTTTTAATTATTATATTATAATTTTTTCAAAATTTTCGTTAATAATTTTTTTATATTTTACTATTAATATTTTTATATCTATATATATTATTTTAACATTAAATAAAAAATTTTAGTAAGATTATTTTTCAATATCAATATATATTAATTGTTATACATATTAATAGTGGTAAGATTTTTTTATTTAATGTTAAAATAATATATATTGATATAAAAAAATTAATAGTAAATATAAAAATAATTGTTCACAAAAATTTTAGTAAAATCACAATTTAATAATTAAAAAATTATTAAAGGATAGGTATCTTAGAAAAAAATAATTTAATTATTAATTTTTTTGAAAATATTTTGGTAAAAATACAATTTAATCAATAAAAGAATAATTTATTAAAGGATATTTTAGTAAGTAAAATTTAATGATAAAAAATAAAAATTGTGTTAATGGGTATATTTTAAAAAAATAATTTATTTTTTCTTAAAAAATTGATAAAATTAATATTAGTTAACACAAAAAATTTAAAATGAATTAAAGATGAGGTTTTTTAAAAGTTAGAAAGGAGGCGAATGTACATTTATAAAATAAAAAGAAAAGGAGTATCATTTTAGTATCTCGTAAAAGAGAAAAGTGGATTTTTTTTAAATTAAAAAAATTAAATTAATAATTAAAAATATTAATAAAAATAATAAATTCTATTGAGTGTTCAGTATTTCTCTTTATTGAATATATAGGTTTAGTAACAGAAAATTTAATTATTTAGAACAAATAAATGTATGAGATATGATTAAGATATTTATATAAATTTGTAGTTGCAAATTTGCAATCAATCACATTTGCAAATTTGCAACTATGTTACAGTAATATATACAATTGTATAAAATATTAAAATTATGAAGAGTTGAAGTGATACCTATTATAACGCAAAGCAGCTACAAATATAGTTATTTAAAATAGTTTTTAAAATAGTAAGCATGAGTTAGTTTGATGTTTGAAAGATTCAATACTTTAATTTATAAAAAAAAAGTAGATAACTAAATAATTTTTTAATCAAGTATAATTAAGTTATTATGCATTTTTTTTATATGTGTGTAAGTGTGTTGTTGTTATATTATTTTTTTTTGTTGTTGTGATCGTTATTACTTCTATTATCTTTTTTTCCTCTTTCTTTTTTTTATTTAATTTTTGTTTATTATCACCACCACCATTACTACTACTATCATTATCACCACCTTTTTCTTGTTAGTTAAATATTATAAATTAGTTTAATAATAATAAAATTCTATTATTTAATTGAGAATGACACAATTTTTTATGAATGGTACAAATGTTTTTTATGAATGATATTAAAAATTCCAGTGAATGATACAAATTTTTTTTGAAAAGTCACGTACTCACTCAACTAATAAAATATATTTAAATATATTTTATATTCAAAAAACATATTAATTTATTACAAATGATACAAAAATAGCTAAATCTTTTATATATTAGTTGAATATTACAAAATCAATTCACTTCACTCATAATAAACACATCATTTATTTAGAAATTGCCCAAAAATTATTAGTAAATGACATAAAAAATTTTTAAAAAATTACAAATCTAAAACCTTAATTTATTTAATTAACAAATTACTACATTCAAATATGTTTTGAACCCAACAAATACATATATACTTATTATAAATGATACAAGAATGAAGACATAAAAAAATGATACAAAAATGACTAAACATCTTATAATAATTGTAACACCTTAACTTTTAGCACGTCATGATGATCGTACCAAAAGTGAGGCGTTACTAACCTATTTTTTGTATTTACTTTTTTAATATTGAGTCTTTAGTTCAGTTTCGCGTTTCAATTTTTAAGAAAATACCAGAAAATATTTTTTAGTAATTAACATCACATATCAAATATCTTCAAATAATAATAATAATTACATAATTATTAATAATAATAAATATTGCACAAAAGAAATTAAAAGAAATTCAAATACAATCTCTAGCCCTCTGTATAAAAATAAAATCTTAATAACAAAGAGGAGGAAATTCTATGAAAGCAACTCAACACATAACTTAACTCAAATAAAATTAATAACTGTTCGCAGCTTCAAACTGAATTCTCGAACCTGTGTCACTGAAAGGGTGGAAGATTTTGGAGTGAGAACAAACCACACGTTCTCAGTAGGGAATGGAAATGCCATAAAAATAATGAAATAAAGTGCAAATAATTAACTTTACTCAATAAAACTATATTTTTATCAAACCCTTTGAAAATACTCTTGGTTCTACTTTAGCTAACCAATTACCTCTTCTTAAAATCTCTAAACTCAAAATAAATTTTAAATATAAAACTAGTCACATTATCCGTCTCTCAGCCACATAGTTAATCCTCAGTTAAATGTCAAGTAATCACTTTAATACATTTACAAATAAATAGTACAAGTAAGAGATTCAATTCAATATACAAGCAAATCACAACAAGACAAACAGCACAATCACAAAGAAATAAGACAAGCAAGCACAATCAAATGCAAATGTGTAACCAACATGATGCATGTCTATCCCTAACGCAAGTCATGAGCCCATGTGTCGGTTGCCTATCCGCTCCCGACATTACCCCGGGCACAAGTCCCAGATATGGCTTTCCAGATGCATATAGTGTGCTTATAAGTCGTACGGCTAAGCTGCATACAGTGTGACTTTCCAAATCAATAAGCGTACATCTGAAAAACAGTTCTCAGTGTGTGGGCGTCCCCACTTTACATTTGGCACTAAGGCCCAAACAAAGTCGCATCTGCTCTCCTGTGGCAGACATTCCGTTAATTCATATATTTCTTTAATCTTTGTTCTCTGCTCTCCTGTGGCAAAATTCCCGTTAATTCATATATTTCTTTAATCTTTGTTCTTTGCTCTCTTATGGCAGAGATTTCTTTAATTATCTCTCTTTCCTTTACTTTTCGTTCTTCTTCTTTTCTTTCTTATCAAACCAAAATCAAAACAAAACTTAAAGTAAAATCCCTTTTCAAAAGATTGAGTTTAAAACATTATACTTTTCTTAATAAATCGATTGAAAACAAAACTCTTTTTGTAATAAATCGAAATCAAACAATATTCTTAAATCAGATTTGTTTTTAAATAACACTTTAAATAAAGTCTTAGTTTTATAAAAATTCGGTAGTATTTCCTCTAAAATTTAGACTATGCCACCCTTCCAGGATCCATACCAAATCATTTTTAATTCTCAAAAATCATTGATAAATCCAACAAATTATATCCATTATCAAAGCATTTATAAATCTGAAAGCTAACTAGTTTCAATATCAAATTATTTTTAACTCCCCATTTATTACCAATAAATCAACCAACGCTTTCTCAAACTCTTTCCAACAGTTTTAAATCCAGGTCATTCCTTACTTTAAAAATATAAATCAAACCTTTCAATATAAAACCGTTTTCTCAATATGTGTAAATATATAAACATATATATTCTTTTCTCATCATAGAAACATTTCTCAAAATAAGCTTATAAATTAGATTTTCAAATCAAAATAACCCTTTGTATATCTTTATAAAAATTTGGACAGGACCTCCCTTAACATTCGAATTTACCACCTTTACGGGCTCCTTCATTCTCTCAATAATTCCCAAATTATTGCAATACTTACTATTATCAAACGAAACTCAAATCATCAATCAAACTAAGAAATTAACATGACTAGAAATTCCAGCAAAATTCACAGCCTCAATCCAAATTCAATCCGTATCTCATCAGTTTAACAAACAATACCAATTAAACATTATTCACAACCACAATTCAACAAATTCACATCAATTAGTAATACTAGATTCTCGTAAATTATTTGTAATTATTCAATAAGTTTTTTAAGTATTTTTAAATTAAAATATTTTATTTTAAAAACAAACCCTCTATCTTTGTATGAAATCAAAATCAACGAAAGTTTCAGAGAAACTTTCTGACCGAGCTGCTGAAAAAAAAAGTGTCGTAAATTGTCCGTGTCTTCTAGAATTTCAATTGGCTGAATTCAAGGGGAAGAAGAGTTACGTCACCATCAACTTTTATCGGACAAAAATAATGTTAATATATAAAAAAAGATGATACAAACACTTTTATCGAATTAAATTTTTTATTGAAGTTACAAATCTTAAAAAATCTAAGCCGGAAATTCATAGCATCCATAGAATTATGTTCTTTTCTCTCTCTCGGGTTCTCTTTCTTTCTTTCTTTCTTAAATCGCTTTGGTGATGG
This sequence comes from Arachis hypogaea, assembly GCF_003086295.3. NCBI lineage: Eukaryota > Viridiplantae > Streptophyta > Magnoliopsida > Fabales > Fabaceae > Arachis > Arachis hypogaea. Next base: position 17,292,559 of record NC_092053.1, on the reverse strand, counting down.
AAAGAAAGAATGGATTAATATTAAAGTTTTCAAAATAAAAGGGTTAGGTGTCATGGAAGGAATATCATTGGTTTTATATATATACATACATGCATGCATAAGCCATGTGTTGGCTTTTCTTAACTTCTTTTTGTTTCCTTAAGGAAACTGGTAAACCACCAAATGAATGGAAATAAGGATAATATTAATAATAATAGTATGGTATTAATAATAATGGTAATATAATTGTAATAGTAATAATGATAATAATAATTAATTTAAATTTTGTTTATCAAAATAATTTTTAATAAATAATTTAAATTAATTGAATAAATTATAATTAAATTAAATTTTAATAATTATAAAATTTTATTTAATTATTTTTATTAAAAAATAATTTTTTTAAAAATTAAATTTTAATATAATATAATAACTCATAAATAACTAATTATTTAATTTTTAAAAATCTGAGTGTTATAATAATAATAATAATAATAATAATAATAATAATATTAATAATAATACTTCATTTTTTCTTTGATTTTTTTGTAGAATGCGACTTTTTTAGTGCCGTCTTCTTTATTATTAGTATTGATAAGAATTCTCTTGTTAAGACCCTATGAACAATTAAACAAAACCTCAGATTCATACCAGAACCACAATGATTCAAAAAAACCTTTAATGTCCAAAAATTCCCTGAGTAAGAATATTATTTCATGTTTAAAAAAAATAAAAAGTGTACCACTGTACACAGAAGTTTGATAAATAGATAGATAGATAAACAAAGAAATACTAATATGTTTCGTTCAGTATGATAATAAATTTGTATGTATTGGTGTGATAAAATTTAGACAAATACAAATACAAGCAGTGCAACTAGATATCAACCATAATTCATACTTTAATCCGTCATTATCTATAAAAAAATTAATAAAATAATTGTAATAATCATTTTTAAATTACGTCTCAAGTATTTTTTCTCATATATTTAAAATTTAAAATTATATCTCTTTAAAATTAGAATATTCAAATTTAAATTTAAATCTAATAAAATAAAATAACAAACTAAAATTAAACTCTAAGAACTAAATTAAAATTAAAATAACACTATTAAAATTAATTTTTTTCGATTCTAAATCTGGTATATAATTATTTAACACGAATAATGAATGCAATTATCTTTTATTGAGTTTTGGGATGTGTTAAAAATGATACATCGTCTAATATTCTTACTCCGATGAACTCCTTCGTGCATGTTTAACTCGAGTTGTCAGGCGAAGGAGTCAGATCATTTTCTTCCCAGTGACAATGTCACGGTCGAATCCAAATTCGAAAACGAAGCATCACTAATCAGGATGGGGGTTGTAGACTTATTGTGGGGGTGAGATTGAGGTTGCAGGGGTTGATGGTGGTGGGGATTGTAAGATGGGGGTCGTGCTTTAGGATTGAGAATAATCCAAGGACAGGGATGATCATCATCATGATGTTGGGACAGAATGTGTTGGATCTGTGAACCATAAAAGGATATATGTTGGGACTGTTGTAATAAATTGGATTTGTCATAAGCGTTGGTTGTGTGATGTTAGGTATTGCTGCCTAATTTCATCTTTATTTTACGGTGTTTATTATGATACCATGATAAATTTATAGTATCGATACGTTTAAAATATAGATAAATAACAATAAATTATATAAAATTTGTCAATGAGTAATAGCTCAAATGGCATAGACTTCCCATACTCAATTAAGAGGCTGCGGGTTCGAGTCTTCTATCTTTCCAAATTTTAGTCAATGAGTAATAGCTCAAATGGCATAGACTCCCCATACTCAATTAAGAGGTTGCGGGTTCGAGTCTCCTATCTTTTCAAATTTTGCCAATGAGTAATAGCTCAAATGGCATAGTCTCCCCATACTCAATTAAGAGGTTACGGGTTCGAGTCTCATAATTTTGGTAAAAAAATAAATAAATAAATTATATAAAATTTATTTTTCATGTCAGCATTTATTTTTTTTTAAAATATATTTTATATCATCACTTTTACTAAAACACTCTTTTAATTAAATAAAAAAAAAATATTTACTTGTTTAATTTTATAAAAAGACTTAAATACTTTTTTTTTGTATATGTTAAACAAAAATTACTCTTTTAGATTAATTAAATTATTTAATTTTATAATTTTAAAATTTAAATAATTTAAAAAACAAAAACAAAAATACATTTAACAAAATTATTTGTCTCTTCATAAATCCTAATCAATTATTCATACCAAAAAAGTTAAATAAATTTAAAAAATACTAAACAAAATCACTTTGTTCTTTGTTTGCTGGGTTCTCACTCAATCTTTATCTCTAATTCTTCATACAAAAAAAAATGTCATCTGAAAAACTGAGAAAAAAATAAAAGAACAGAACTTTATGTCTTCATCTTTCTGAGTTTTTTACCAGCATACTTTCAACGAACGTCTCTCTCATTCCCAATTCTGAGACTCAGACTCTCTCTTCTCTCTCACTGTCACTAGAATCTCTCTCGGTCTCACTAGAGTCTCTACTCCTTCACACTCACCGGCGTCTCGTTGCTCTTCTCGTCTCGTCGCCGGCGCCTCGCGGCCTTCCATGGGCTCCTCCTCGCCGGCGACAGAAGCAACTTGTCGGATCGTCGTCGCTCGTCGTCTTCTGGTTCCAAGTACTCGCCGTCGCGAGTCGCCGTGGATTGTGGACCGTCGTAGGGTCGTCACTTGCTTCGTCGCTCATCCTCTTCTGGGGTTGGGTCCTCTTCGTCACCGAGTCACCGTTGGTAAGTCCATGCATCATCACTTCTCCTGTTCTCCCTTTCCCAGATTCCCTTCTCCCTATATTTTGAGATGATATGTTGAATTGGTAATCAATTAATTTGTTAGTGATTGAATCTTGAATTTGTTGCTATCTTGCTGAATAATCATCGAATTTAATTTTTTTTTCTTTGCTAAAAATCATCAGAGTTGAATTTGTTCTATGCACTACTTGTATATGTTACAGTTTTCATATGATCGGGGTTATAATTTGTTGCTGTCTTTCTCAAACACCCCCTATTATATTTATCTCTACAATTTTTATATTGTACATTGCTTCATGATTTCAGTCTATTTTTGCATAATATACTTCAACTGATAACTTATTTTCTCTTAATGAATTAAAATAAAAAATTGTAAACTGAACATATACCCCATTCGAGTATTTGGATCAAATAAAAGCAGCTAAACCCCCAATTGACAAAAGGAAAATACAGCCAGTCTTATTTTCATTCACATTTCACATATCTCTAAATTTTATAATATAGATAGAAGATGACTCCAACGATTAGAAGGAAAATAAAATTTTAAATGCAAATGAACATTCAAAATCGTAATGGTTCATATAACTTTAAGGAAGTCAGTAAATAACAACAAATTCAGAAATTAATAAATATGATAATGTTAAAAGTAACAGTTAAGAGAATATATGAATATGTAAACTTTTAACATTAAAAATGCAAAGAGAGTTTTTTTCTTCTTATGTTACTAAAACATAATGCAATCGGATTACCAAATGTTCAAGCATCAAATACTAACTAAAGATTAATGTTTCTCATTTGTATGGTCTAACTTTCCTGCTCACAACATACATACTTATATTGTACATTGCTTTATGATTTCAGTTTGTTTTTGTATGATATACTTCAATTGATAGCTTATTTCCACTAAGGTAGTTGGTGATATCAGTGCACTTAGAAGGTTGTATTATAATATGTACAAATTTTCTTATTTCACAAAATAGTTTTGCACTTGGTTGACTCGGTTAAGTAACAATAGAAGAAGGAAGTATGTAATGCATGAATCGTAATAAAATAATGGCCTAATTAAGCAACAAGATCCATTAGTTTGCCTTAGGTTTCTTCAAATTTATTACCATGATAATATTCTGGGGTAAAAAGTAAGTGAAAAATTACCGTGCGATTTTATGTTCATCTGTCATGTGTTCATAGTTTTTTTCCTTGATACTGTTCACTAATTTAGACAAGTGCCTTTCTCTAATATACCTTCATTTCCAGGATTGTCACAATACACATATTTCATAACAATTTGATCACTGGTAAAAACTCATACAGCAAACTCTCTCTTGTTGATTTGAGGAACTGTTTAATTTAGCCAACTCAGATTCAAGTGCCACTTCTCAGTACCAATTTAGCATTACCGGTTTTGAGCTCTATAATGAATAGGTCCTGTTCTCTTTTACTTACTGTATACAACTTTTCTGATATCTACTATTTGCTTCCTGGTTTTGGTTGGCATTAGATTATCAAGGCTTTTTTCTTAAATGTTCTTGCAGGCTAGAGATCTTGTCTTGATCTTGCTATGACTCCTTCACATTGAGGTAAATATTTGTTATAGAATTTCGTAGCAGACAACACGTTAGTTTATTAGTTATGTATTTTTAGTTTTTTACTGACTTTCTTAAGTTCCTTTCCAGCAGTAGCATCTATAGTTAAGTTCCTTTCCAGCAGTAGCATCTATAGTTGTAAAGACGGTTCTCATGATGTTTTATTTAACACAATAATGATTGTGGGGTATGGGTGGCAACCTGGATGACAAAACTACAGGAAGACGTATAGTTATACAATAAATGTAATTTTCTTTGAAAAAGTATACGTTACCAACACTTAAGTCTGCCAACTATTACCAACAATAATTAATAATTAAAAAAATAACACTATTGAATAAATAATTAAAAAATTAAAAAAATTTGAATTTGAATAATTCTGTTCAAAATTTACCCTAATTTTATTTTGCTTCCACCCATCCCTAAACCTTACCCTCTCTGCGTTGTGCCTCTTTCTTCTTCTTCTTCTTCCCTCCTCAGCGCCGACGTTGTCTCGTTGAGAACGCCACTTTACTCAGCGCGGCCTCGCCTCTTTCTCCCTCGCCTCACTGTCCTCCATCGCGCCGCACCTCCCGTCCTCACGTCGCTCTCCTCAACCGTGCCTCAGTGGGCGCGTCCTTCCTCTTGTAGTCCTCCACCCGCCGCGGCCCAACTGCCGCAGCATCGTCGCGCCGCCCTTTCATCGAAGGCATGCTCGCCACCCCAGCTCCCTGATGGCCTCCTCCCTGCTTGCCACCGCGCTTGCGACCCTGCTCGCCACAACGCACGCCCACCAACATGGTAACTACTTCCTCTTTGCAGTGCTGTTTCAACTTTCAATTTTTATGTTCCTCATGTCAGTAATTTTTCAGTTCTATTTCTTTCAGTTCAAAGTAAATAGTTATTTTATTTATTGGGTTGCAGGTGTTCTTTTTACGTTATTGGATTTTTTAAGTTGGCTTTGCGATTTTTGTATGTTTTGAAATTTCAATTTTCTTCCTGTTAGTTTTGCTATAAATTAAAACAAATTATTTGTTTGCAGTTTCATATTTTAATATGATTTTTGTAAGCTAATTTGTAAGACAGTATGCCCATATTAACTTCTTAGATCACTTAAATTTTACAACTTTTCCAAAGATCATAAGGATCAAGGATCATGGGAATCAATGGAGGGTCTATTCTACTGTTCTACAAATCTTGTTCCTCTAACCCCAATAAGGTTCTTGGAGAGAGTAGCAAGTTTTTGCAGGGAGAGAACATCACTTGTTTATGGTTCTTTGGAGTATAAATAGGGTGAGACACATCAAAAGTGTTTGAAACTTGTACTAAGAAAAATATTAAGAAGCATCCTTAAATTCTTTAAGGTAAATGGATTCAATCATTATGCTATTATATATTCAATGTTGTTTTGTTGCAACATTATCACCTAATGTTCCAGCAGAAGTATGAGCTGCATTTTGCAATCCCAATGGCTGGATCCATTATCTTCACCTTGAATTCACGCCTCGATGCATCCATGGTTTCAGTCCCGCTGGAGTATTCACAAGCTAAGATCCTCTTTGTAGACTACCAACTGCTCGAAGTTGCGCACAGCGCATTGGACCTGCTATGCAAAAGAACATCATCAAAATTGCCAATTCTAGTCCTAGTTGCTGACTCTGATTCTGATTCAACAATTGACACTTCTTCAATTAGTTATGAGTATGAGATGCTACTAGCAAATGATGAAAAAGGATTTGAAATAGTTAGGCCAAAGAGTGAAATGGATCTATAAGTGTTAATTACACCTATGGAACCACATCAAGGCCTAAAGGAGTAGTTTATAGCCATAGAGGCGCATATTTGAACTCGCTCGTGACAGTTCTACTATTTCGAATGGATCTCTTCCCGATGTATTATGGACAGTTCCTATGTTTCATTGCAATGGATGGTGCCTTCCTTGGGGCATGGCAGCGCAATTCGGAACCAATATTTGTCTTAGGAAGGTAAAGTCTAAGGACATTTTTGATAATGTGACAAATTACAAGGTTACACAATTGGGGGGAGCTCCTAAAGACGTGATCCAAGTGTAGCGGATAGAAAGTTATTTTTTGTTTAGCTAGTTGTATATTAATGATATAACAATTTTTTAAACGATGTAGTTTTATCCCCCTAACAAAATATAAAGTTTTTGCATTACTTTTGGTCATGATGAATTCCTAATTCTACAATGATGCAAATTATAGGATAAGTTGAATGAGTAATATGATTTCTTTCATTACATCTCAACATGATGACAATTTATAGTTATAGGATCTCTATAACCAAACAGACGTAATAAACAATTGAACTTACATTGATGTAAACATGTTTAAAGGAAAACTGAGGCGCTTGGAAAAATCATGTGCAATGTGCACATTCATATAAACTTTTGAGAATATGTCTACATGGATGAATAAACTATGTTTCTTGATGTTTAAAAAAAGAATCTAACAAATCCTTTTAAGAGTATAAATCACTTAATCTAAAAAAACTTGAGAATCCAACAAAAAACTATTTGATCATAGCACTCTTCATGCTAGCAACCTCTTGATCACACTCCCTAAGATGGAACTTCAGTTCCTCTATCTGACTTGCTTGAGAGACTAGTTATAGCTTCCTTCATGTGCTCTTCCAACTTCTCATACTTAGTGCGAGCAGCCACAATTTTCCTATCTTATAACAAAAGATACATCCATTAAAGACACTTCCAAAAATATTTTAAACAGAAGACATATCCATTAAAGACACATTTAACAGGAGACACATTCATTAAAGACACACCTAAATAAATTTTAAATATAAGACACATTCAATAAATACACATCCATTAAAGACACATCTAATAGTAGACACATTCATTAAAGACACATCTATTAAAGACACACCCACACCCCTGTTTGTGAAAATCATTTAGTCAGAAGACACATCTATTAAAAACACTTCCAACAGAAGATACATTCATTAAAAACACATCCAAATAAGTTTTAAACAAAAGACGCATCTAATAGAAGACACATCCATGAAAGACACATCCAAGTATTAACTGGTTAAAACAAAACAAGTATTTAACAAAAGTAAAAAGATATCTTCTAAAGAAGCACTCCTTAACATATCAAGAAAATTAGATATCTCTATTGTCTTCATTTCTACCAACTTCTACTTGTATGCTAATTAATCAAACAAAGCATCTTAAGAACCTATAAAAGAATAATTTAACGAAAAATAATGGCTCCACCAAGCTAGTACCATTTCTACCTAAATGAATTCAAAGTACACAAGAGAATGTTATGACATTCTAGTTCTTGTTCCGAAGAACATACAAGTTGGCTTTCAACAAGTTTTTTTTATCATCTCATCATTTGTAAGATCAGGTGAGGCAAGAGTCTTATCAAGTCTTTCTCTATACTGCACAATCTTTTGTTTTTTCTCCATCTATGTATCTCCCAGAAAATTGGAACAATCCTTCTCTCAGGATTTCATGTCAAATCAACCATTTACAAGTTCTTACTTTACTCCTAAATCAACAACAGAAGAAATTCACCATAGTTATAAATAAAGACTAGTAAACCATATTAACACAGGGAACCATATCAACAAAAAACTATTAATTCACAATTTCTATTTTTCTAAATGAAACATGCAATAGACACAGCACCGTTGATGAATAAATCTCAACTCCAATGTAATGTTCACAAATGAACCCAAGACCCACTTACCTCTTGTTGTTGCACCGGTGTCGGAGGGAAGACACACTGCGAGGGGGCTCGAACTTGAGATAGGGAGCGACGCTGGGAGGGTGATGTAGTGGCCAAAGAGTTGCGGGGATGCTATTGTCTCCACGAGGCCGGAAGAGTCCAGCCGCAGCGTGTCTTGTGGCGGAGCTACTAGACGGCGTTGTGATGAAGGTTTCACGTGTGAATGCGTCTTCAAGGCGCATCCGACGACAACATGCAGCCGAGCCGGGGTCACTTGGGCGGATGTGGGACCGTTCTTGTTAGTGGCGGCGTTTGGTTTCCCGGCGGCGTTGACTCTGGTGACGAAGGCGACTGGGGAAGACGGCAATCCACCGTGCTATGCGGCGCTGCAAGTGGAGATGGGGAGTGAGGGTGTGTCTCAACGGTAAGAACAAGTGAAGAAGGGGTAAAGTAGGGTTACAAGGGTAAACAAGTGGCATTAGGATTAACCTAGGTTAATTTAGGATGTGGATTTTTGAATAAGTGGGCTTTGTGAACGAGCCAATAAACATTGGCAGACACTGGCAGATTTCATGTTGGTAACGTAGCACGGTTCATTTTCTTTTGCTAAAACAAAAAATAGTACTTCATTTGCTAATGTGTATGGTTTTGTTGGTAACCTAAAATATTTATATTTTTTAGGTTAATGATAGTACAATGATGCGAATTGCGTTGGATTTGATTCTAAGGCCTCACAACTTGTTGCATATATATAGACATACACACACGCCCTCACTAATTATACACGGTAATAATTAGTCAATATTTTTAAAGAAGATACTTGTTACAATTAGGTGAAAATTATGCCATTATATTTTATTAACCTTTTTTATTAATTAAATAAAGATACTTGTCCAATATATATATTATCTATTTTAATTATATGTCAATATTTTTAAAAAAGAGCTAAAAAAAGATATATAAATATATATAATATTATTGCTATATAAAAATTAGATATAAAAAGATATGTTACTGTAATAAAATATTATACTATAAACAATTATATTTATCAATTAATTTTATTGATATACTATATCTATAATATTATCATATGTTTTCGCAAAGAATATATATATATATATATATATATATATATATATATATATATATATATATATATATATATATATTACATAAAATCGAGTTCTCAAATCTTAATACATAAAAATAGAAATCGAGTTATTATCATTATATATTACAAATATGTAATTTCACAAAATAACTCATTTAATAATTTTTTATTCTTTATTGTCATTGTAGGTGTAATTTTCATAAATTACAGTAAATTTTTTATTTATGTATACACATATATTAATTTTGTTAAATAATTCTAAATATTTTTTTATTTATGCATACATATATGTTAATTATACATAAAAATATTTAAATCACATATATTAATAATTTTTTTATTATAATTATTTTCTTATATATATATTTGATTATTTTTTATTCTACAATTGTGTAATAATTTTTTATTTTTTATATCCATGTATATTCTCCGATTTCATTCATACGCATGATTAACAATTTTTTTAAATAGTGATATTTTAATTTTTCTTTTCTTTTTTACGTATCTTCATATGTTAGCAAGAAAAGCAAAATCACGTATTGTGACTCTTTTTCTTTTTCCACACTTTAATCTTAATTAATCAATCTTGTGTTTATACAATATAATTAAACTTTTAATCACTCTAATCTATTGATGAATTACACTTCTTTTAATAATTGTATTACTAATCTAAAATACAAAAAAAAAAGGTGATACATATATTCAAGAAAGAAAATAAACTTAAAAGTTGAAAAAAAATTATATTAAAAAATTTAAAAATAACATATCCAAGAAGAATAGTTATAATATATAAATTGAGGAACAATTTAAATTTCTCTAAGACTAATTTAATCAAATACCAATATTAGAACTAAATTACTTAAATAATATTTAATATATTCTAGTCCTTAGACACGTATAGATTAGAGTCATTCTCGTAATGACAACCAACTGAAACAACATCATAAGTTTGAACATTTAGAATTCGTGCAAATTCAGACCATCCCCTTGTTAAATAAGCTTCATCATCCGACATCCGCTATTCAAACAATGCGACAAGGTATAGAATTGTCACACCGAGAAACTAAACTGACCTTTATTCCCTTTAATGGCATTGCATTGATGCAAAAGAAGGCCGATAATCTCTGAAAAAAATTCACAATATGTTATAAAATTATTTTAATTATGAAAAGTTTAAAATAAGAAAATTTAAATATATTATCCATCGTTGAAATTGTATCTCTGAGTTTGACATGAATTTACCAAAACTGAACTTAAATTGATGGAATTCAATCTCATTATGTGCTCCATTTCGAAGATTTTCTGGCAGACGTAGAAAGCATGGAGGGGATGGAACTTGAACTTGGCCTACAAAACTTCGTGAAAACAATTCTTCAATAAAAAATTGAGCTCCTCCAAAGAAAACTAACTTTACCCACATTCCATTAGGTTAGTCATAATATGTGAGTAGATCCCACCATCCTTCAGTAAAATAGAGTTTACTGTCTTTTCGTTGGATGCTTACATCCATGTAATTAGAACCTGAATCAGTGAATACAACTTGAGGTGATATTTGATGGATGTGGTGCATTGTAAACAATTGCGGCAAAAGACAATCGCATTGGAATATTAAATGAAAAGAATAAATTGGAGTAAGAACAATCATTAAATTATCAAAAGAATAATATAGTAGAATGAATATATAAAAAATACTATAAAAAAATATAAATTGTATCTTAAAAGGATCAACTTCGATGAAAAATGAAGAATACATTCTTATTCTATAAAATAATCAAGGAAGAATAATAAATTCAAAAAATTGAGTTGACTCTTAGATCTAGACTCACGAACCACAAAAAAACACTATATATAGCCTTTATTAGAACAAAAATAATTATATAAATTAGTTATTATTGAGTTAATTTTTAATTATTTACATTATACATCATATATTTTTTATTTTTGATGAGTCTCTTTCTTGTTGTATTAAAAAATTGGATAAAAAGTAGAATAATTCTCTTTATATCCAATTTCAATCTATCTATTTTTTTCCGTATCATTAAGGTACTAACTAACTACAATTAATTATTATTTAAGTTACAAGATGACTAAAAAATACCAAAAATAATATAATTCACTCAAATTTTTAATTTTATTACCACAGCAAAAGACAAAAAGCATCTAAAATCCTAATCAATTTACTTCTCTCTCCCACATCTTTTTAAAAAAAAAAAAAAAAAAAAAACACTCCTTTTGCATCACTTTCTTTCGCCGTGCATGTGTTTCCTTTTGCCGTGTAGGTGCTTCTTTCCACCACTCCCTTGCTTCTCTCTGTCATGGTTGGCTTTCCTCCGTCGCTCCCTTGTTTCATTTTCGTGTGTTTTTCTGACATAATCAGCCTTTTCTCCATACTCATCTTCCTTCATACATAACTATCGGTGACAAAACTTTGTTTTTTGGAGATTTTGGATATTTTTTTAGAACTTTTAGATGTTGATGATTGTTATATTTTGATATTTTAGATATTTCTTGATTTGAAAAAAAGAAACATCCAAAATATAATAAAGGGTAAAGTACTAAATTAGTCCCCTACGTTTGGGCGTAATCCTATTTTGGTCCTTAAGGTTTAAAGTGTTCTATTTGAATCCAAAAAAATTTTATTTAGCTTCAATAAAGTTTCATCGTGAGGTCAAAGTTAAATAATTAACAGAATGTCCTACATAACAGCAGTACAAGAACAAGGTTGAGAATCTGGAGAACAAGTACAAGTTCTAGAAGTAGAAAATCAACAGTGGATATATCAATACATTTATTTATCATTTTTCTTACAATTTAAATGACATATTTTCTATAAAACTAAGGAGAATGATAAATAAATGTATTGATGCATCCACAGTTGATTTTGTACCTCTGGAGCTTGTATTTGTTCTCCATATTATCGACCATATTCTTGTACTGCTGTCATGTAGGACATTTTGTTAATTATTTAACTTTGATCTCACGGCGGGACTACATTAAAGCTAAATGAAACTTTTTTAGATTTAAATAGGACACTTTAAATCTTAAGGACCAAAACAGGATTATACCCAAACGTAATAGACCAATTTAATACTTTACCCTATAATAAAAGAAACATAAAAAACTAAATGAAAAGAAACATAAAAAATCATTGTATAAAAAATATTCAAAACCTAAAAAAAAGAAACATTCGAAATGTAACAAAAAGAAATATCTAAAATTATTGTACAAGAACTTCTAAAGGAGATCCAAAGAAGAAGAAGAGCCATGAAAAGGAGAGAGGCGGAAGAAAAACCGTGGAGAGATAGGCGGTGCGAAAGGAGGGGCAGCGTGGAGGGAGAGACAAGAGAGGTGGAAAAAGAATCGTGGAGAGCAGGGGCGGAGCTTAGTTAAGACAAGGGGGCCATGGCCCCCAAACTTTTATTAAAAAAATTAGTAGTACTTCTTCAGAAAATAAAAAATAGTTTAGTTGGCTCAAATACTTTAATTTACTATGACATAAAATATTAAAGTTCAATCTTCATCTCTTGCTTTTATTGCACAATAGTTTTTTAGTTTTAAACATTCAAACCTTGTTGGATTTGGACTGAACTGGGTGTATTTGCATTTCGCAGCTCTCTATTCAATAAGCAACACTCCCTCTACCTTTGAATTCAAATATAAAAAATTAGGCATTTTTTATTTATGTAATTTAATATTCTTTTATATTTTACTGTTTATTTAATTTAATTTTTTATATGATAAAAAATATTAGAATATTCAATAAGTATTGATATTATTGTATTTGTATAAATTGATAAAAAAATTCAATAAATATTATAAATTTTAATATTTATCCTTCTAATTTCTTTTTTACATATTTTACAGGATATATATTCAAATTTTTATATAAAATAATCATAAAAAAATCAAAGAATTGATGCATTTTTAAGAGGAAGGCTAATATTCAAAAAGGAGAACGTATAATTTTTACAATAGAAAAAGTATAGGTAGACAATGAAAATACTAAACAATGTGAACAATGGATAGATCGGATGTTCATTTCACTAGGTGTGTGGATGATTATTCTAATATTAAGATTTAGGTGGTTAATTTGGAGGTGTAGTGTGTTTTAATTTGATTGGTGGTTGTTCATATTGTTTAAAAAAATTATTGGTTACCTAGCATTACCCTTTACAATATCAACACATGTGGATAGTTTTTCTACTTTAATAAATTACGAAGAAAGTGAGATATAACCTTCAAAAGTTCAAAGATCTAATGAGTTTGACCTTAATTCTTTAGAACGAGACACTGAAAAACGACTTTAAATTTGGCAATATCACCCAAATTAGAGAGATGAGGTTAGGCGAGTTTATCTTAAATGGGTCCATATCAAAAACATCTTAACAATTATCTTCTATCTGACCCCCCCCCCCCCAAAATTTTATTTCAAGTTCCGCCACTGGTGGAGAGAGAAGTAGCACAGAGGGAGAGGCAGCTTGAAGGGAAAGACATGGAGGGAGGGAGAGACACGGAGGGAGAGACATAGAGGGAGAGGAATGGAGGAAAAGAAGTTGTAACACGGAGGGAGGGAGAGGCACGGAGGAAAAGAAGTTGTAGCACAGAGGAAGGGAGAGGCAGCACTAAAGGATATGCACGGAGGAGGAGGTGACGTGGAGGGAGAGACACCGAGAAAAAGAATAAGAAGAAGAGATGTGGAGAGAGAGAAGAATAGAGGTGAAGAGATGGGAGGACGCATATTTTTTTAAGCGTAAAACTAGATTTTGAAATTTAAAATAAAAGATTTTTGAAAGTTGACTGCTTGGCTATATATAGTTAGATCCCTAAACTTTTCTTTTTCCTTTCATGAGACTCTTATCGTAAACAAAATATGTATGTGTATATTTATATCGTTTTTATTATAAACAAAATGCATAATTTGCGGTAAAAATATAAATATTCTTTCATTTATATTAATTAGTAATTATTACACTATTGTATTTAGAGTTAATTACTAAATCAGTATCCACAAGATTTATGCGCTAATAATTAAAAGGGACACGAGGTTTAATTTAGTAAAACTTTTTAATGAGGTGCTTGTGTTTTTCAAAGTGATAAGTTCCTCATTTTACGTTTGATAAATTAAAAAAAAAAAAACCATCTACTTGAAATTGTAATTTTTGAAAAATGGAGCCACTTTTAAAAGTACTTGAAGTGAAACTTTTTAAAGATGACTTGTGCTTATTAAAATTATAAAATATAATATAATCTTATATATTAATTGATATCAAAATTTTATTCTTATATTAATATCTATTATAATATTTTTAAATTTTATTAAAAACTATTTTATTAAATTAATTTTTATAAATTACTTTTGAAAAGTAAATCAAACCAAACTTAAAAAATATATTAACAACAAAATAGTCTCTAACAAATTTTAAAATTTAATAAAAGCAACAAGACGTCAATTTTTCGTTTTCATAAACAAAAAATACTAAAGTGACTAACAAACTAGATAACGTGGCAAATTGTGCTGAAGATCATAATTACATGGTATTTTAATTTTTTAAAAATAATAAATAGATAATGTTTTTAATTATTTTAAATAATGAAAAAAATTCAAATAACTCTCATTTTCTTTTCTCTACTCCCTCTTCTTATTCACCATCGTCACGGGCTGTTCTCTCGCTGATGAGATTATTACTAGCTAAATATCGAGCAATAGCTATTTAATTTGACAGTAAAAACACCACTACCAATTCTCTTCTTTTTACCATTCTACCTTTTTTTTCCCTTGGCCGTCCCTCTCTTTTACTTTCTATCTTTTCTTTTTTATCTTTAAATTTATTTTTTATTTTTTAAATTGCACGTTGCTGTTATTGTTGAACTGTGTGACTGCTGTTGTTATTGTTGAACTATTTTAGTAGTTGTATTATGTAAATGTTGAGAGAGAGAAGGAGATACATGATTTGAGGATTGGATTAGTGGTGATGATGAGTGTGTGGAAGGTAATGATGGTGAATAAAAGATGGACATGGAAGGAATATGGTAATTTGGTGCATGTCATCCTTTTTGTTAGTCATTTTAGAATTTTCTGTTAACAAAAATCAAAATAGTTAACGTTTAGTCACTTTTATCATTAACATCTTTTAAAAATTTTTTATCAGTCTTTGAATTTTTTGAATACCTATTTAATAGTTAACTCTTGTATTTATTTAAAAAGAAAATGCCACGATAACCTTACATTTAGTTTTTAATATTTTCGGTCAACTAAATATAGATTGTTTTTATTTTTATTTTATTTTTTTTTGGTCATGCAACTATTTTTATTTTTTTATTGTTTAGACATTTAGCGGTTTGGGGCTTTGGGCCGACCAGCTAATGCTAAGCGGATAAAGAAGCCCGTGGGGCTTTCGTTGCGTCTCTGTCAATCATTGTTTGGTTGCCTCCAACTTTCAACTTTATTGGCTCTTCTAAAAGAATGTTCTGCGATTCTCCATAGCTTATCCAACTTTAGGTTGCAATCTGAAAGAAACCATACAATATAATATAATGATATGGTGACTAGTGGTATAACATACATCTCTTTGAGAAAATTGACTTTTGAAAAGTTGTGGACACTATTTGGTGAAGAGTAATTTAATTAATGTAAGTGGTAGCAACTCACCAAGCATCAATTCTACATCAAATGGACATTTTAGAATTAGCGAGGTTTTTCCTCTTAGTTTTTTTTTTTTTTTTTGTCGATAGATTAGACAACTCCCAATCCTAAGTACACAACACACCTACGCTCCTCACATATTTTATCACATTTTTTTTCAATTGCATTCTCTAGGGTTTGAATCTTAGACCTTGAGGTGGGAAAGTGTGAAAAATGCCATTAGAGTCAAGGCTCATTGGCCCTCTTAGTTGATAAGAATAATGCGGCTAAAACTTAAATAAATAGTTTTTGGACTCGGCCCAATAACACAAAACATAAACAGTTGGAATTGAGTATTTTTTTTTTACTAATGAACAACAAAAAAAGTTATTCTATTCTCACTATTTTCTAACAACAGCACAAAGAAGTACTAGTGTTTGCTCTCATGAGTGGGTGGAGCCCAATTTAAATTAATCAGAGTTTATGATGAATTTTAGACACTCTTCTATTATGTAGAAAAGTTATATATATAAAGGGAGTCACTTAAATAAAAATATTTAAAATGTTTTTTTTTTAAAATATATAAAATATATATATATATATATATATATATATATATATATATATTAAGAATTCTAAATTCTAATTTTTTTTTTTGTGTTTTATTGGGTTAGAATTTAGAATTTTTAAAATTAAAAAATATATGATAAAAATATTTTAGTCATTTTCTATAATAAGGTTATTGTACTTATTTTCTATAAAAAGAATATTAATTTAAATCAGTTCAAAGTTTAGTTTACCAATTTTTTGACCAAATCAATTTATCTGATCTAATTTTGACAAAAATAATATAGTTTAATCAATTATATGTATTAAATTTTAGTTAATAACAAACATCTTTAAAAAAAGACATTTTAAACATCCTTATCAGAATGCCTCCCATAAATAAAAATAGCTAAAATTACTATTTGACAATACTTTTTAATTTGATCAAATTCTTCATTTTTTATTTCTTCAAATTAAAAAGTATTATCAAATAGTGAAAAAATATGATCTTAATTTTAGTTATATTGTTTTAGTATTTTCAAAGTTTTATAACTATTTTAGTCATCATAATCATAGTTTCCTAAAATTATATGCATATCAAAAATAGTTATCTAAAAATAATGCCACTAAACGAAAAAATAATGATGCATAATTAATACGAAATTAACAACAGTTATAGCACGTTGCAATCAACTTTTACATACACAACTAGAATACAAGTGCAACCACGTAATCTTTCAATAATTTTCCATGTGTGTATTTATCCTCAAAATTTACATATGTAAACTCAATTATGCATGCCAAATTAAAAATAGAATCAAGCACAGGATTTAGAATATTCTTTATCATGAGGCATACTTCATTTATATCCTTCCAAAAATGTTCAATTTCCTTATGAATGAGTTTGTAGACCTCTTCTTGTAAAATGTCATATTGCTTCATGCAACATTCAACTGCGGAAGCAACATGAACCCTTTGTTGCTCAAACTAAAAACAAATCAAAATTCAAGAGCTCATCAGTTGGATATGTTGTATAATAATGGTCAATATATATACTTATTGAATCATTTATTTATTCTTATATCTATTTAAACTCAAGGTTTGTGATAGTTGGTGAGAATAGGTTGGTATTGCGGTTAGCCTTTTTTTTCCTTTTCAGTTCTAATTTCTATTATGTTTTTGTGAGACATTATCATTAAAAAATACATGTTTTTAAATTAATCATGTAAACTTTTTTATTAAAATAACATACATAATTATATATAACAAAATTTATTAATATAATTAAATTATTAGAAAAAAAATTATAAAATTAAAATAAAAAATTTAAAAATATTTATAAAAATACTTGTATTTAAATAATATTATAAAAAAATAGAAGAAAAATTAATATGTTTTAAGATATTAAGAATTTTAAATTTATAAAATAAAATAAGAAAACAAACTGGCATAGAAATTGATTATTAGGCTTACGACACAAGTGGCATACGGGCAAATAATATTATAAAAGCGTCCAAATAATGAATTAAATATATAAAAGGTGGTTGTGATGTAGATAGAAATTCTTTGTGAGGATGCTAACATATAGAACACGGTGAGGACTACTCCTGCTGCTTCGTTAACCCAAAAAGAAAGGTTCGAAATGTTGTTTTTGACTCTGGTAGTATGGCTGTCAGCGTGGCCTAAATATGAATGGCTTAACTTATGTGGATTGGATCAAAGTAATTGGGCTCTTCTTTAATATTGGAGTATAATTTTTTTTGTGGCCTAAAAAATTAGTGAAAGTTATCTTATATCATCTAAAAATATAAAAAGAATTGAGAATAATACAAAAAAAGGGTTAAATTTATCATATTGATGTAGGTTTATTTAATTAATTTATTCTAATAAGTTGTCTTAGGAATATTTTAATTGAGATTCCTGTTACAATAGATTTTTGAAGAATAGGATTTATGGAAGATTAAACGTAGGTTACTGATAAGATAACTAAAAAAAATAAAAATATATATATTTAGTATTTATAACGAAAAAATGATATGGTTATTTCAATTTTATTTATTAGAACTTTTTCAATTTAACTTTTGAAACTTAATAATTAAGTTGATACCTCTTCTTCTTCTTTTTTTTTTTTTACCAAAGATATGAGACTCGAACCCGCAACCTCTTAATTGAGTATGGGGAGACTATGCCATTTGAACTATTACTCATTGGCAAGTTGATACCTCATTATTAGATGTATATATAATTTAAATATTAATTATCAAACTTAAATTAAATAGAATTTGTGTTTATTTTTTAAAATTGTTTAAAACTAGAAATGATATGTTTATTTATTGATATTTCTACTTTTGAAGTTAACTTTTATTTTGACAATCATATATAGTTGAAAAAACTCTTTACTTTGATTTTATAAATTATATGAAAGATAAATTTTATTTTAATGATTATTTATTAGTATATATAGAAAGAGAAAGATTATGCATCTTTAAAAAAAAAAGAGATCGATAAAATGAAAAAATGGTGCTCTAATCAAATTTAAATTAAAATAGCGAATTCACATGTTATAAAAATTATAAATATAATAGTGACTGGAATATTATTTTTTTACATTAAAAGATTTTATTTCTTAAAACGAAGAAATTTGATTATATTGACAATAAAAAATTGTTTTATATTTTTTAAATATAAAATAAAATAAAGAAATTTCAAATAATATTTTATTATTTTAAATTATGTTCTTTAAAATTAATGTATTAGTCAAATAATTTGAAATTTAATTATATTTTATAATAGTAAAAATTTCTATTATAATATACATATAGTATTTGTCTGCAGTTAAAAATTTTTGAATCTCTCACTGCCTGTGGTGTATAAGCCAATATCCTAAACAATTGGGGAAAAATTGGTTAGCTGGAGATATTAAGGGGGAAAAAATAATGTTGGTCCCAAAAAAATATCCCTCTCACTATTCATACGAAAAAATGGCCCATTACATGCCCAACATAACCAATCTACGCCGGAGCCTAGCAGCTTCGACTCCAACAACTGTCAACTTGGCTAATTACGTCCAACAACACTTCAGGAATTTCACATATGACTGACTCTTTTCGTTGTCTTTCAATATGTAGTTTAAGAGAGTGTTTGGTAAATACACTACTGACTACAAGACAAAGCACAAACTTAGTAAATGTTTGTACGTGTTATATCGCTATGCCAGTAAAGTGGGTGTCATACGTGAAAACTTTCTCGTAGTATTATCAATCATTTCAGCATGGTATGTGTTATTCATAAATTTATCATATTATTATATAAGTTTAATTTTCATGTACTGACTATATATAGAACGTTTTACATAGTCGTAGTGGTTCAAATAAAAGATAGTTATTTTTATTAATATAACATTTGTAATTGGTAATACACGTGTAAAATAATTTTATACTGATAATACATTAAAATTAAATTCTTATTATATATGACCAAATTATAATGTGACATATATCACTAAAAATCCGTCATCAAATTACACCACTAAACTATTAACAAAAAGACGAATCTGAAACTAAAGTAATACACATTTTTAACAATCTCAAACACATAATTATTGATGTAATTGGGATTTTAAAAATTATTTAGTGTGCACGAGAAAAATCATTTTGGAATTTAACTTCGTACAAAAACTAACCGTTGACAAAGGACTTGGTATCCTTCCAAGACAATACAAACAAACAATAACAACAGGACGAGAATACCATACATGCATATAATTAAAGATTAATTAAGGCCAAACACTCAAAAGCTTATTAGGACCATAAAACTGCTACACGACCACGGGATCCAAAAGCAGTGGCGCAATGTGGTCTTTACAGAGTGCACAATCTGTAATTTTATCTCCAAAATTTGCATATAGAAACTCACATATGCGTGCCATGTTAACAATGCAATCAAGGACTGGCCTTGGGATATATTCAATTAACTTGAGGTACTCTTCATTCATATCCTTTCAGTAATTATTGATATCCTTTTTGATGAATTCATGGGCCTCCTCTTCTGAAAAGCCATATTGCTTCATGCAACATTCTACGGCCGAAGCAGCATGTTCTCTTTGCTGCTCAAACTACAAATAATTGGTTCAAAATAGGCCTATGATTTAAAAACAGAGATCTAATGATATGTGTACATGCACTTTTTTCTAACCAAATTCAGTGAAATTGCTTAATTATTTATTGGTCTAACAAAAATCACTTATAAGACTATGTTACAAATTAAATAATTGGTCAAATCCAAATTAAAAGTTGAATTATACATATATATCATTGTCAAAAATTATTAAAATATTCCACTAAAAACTTGTGTGTGTAAATTAATCATGACTTTGTTAAATTAATATTGATTCAATTATTTAGGGAAATAAGATACTATAGGCCCATGAATTAGAAAATAATACTTAAGACATAAAATAGTAATAATATTTTATTAGTAGCAAATTGATTTAATTTATATCTATCAACTTAACGTAAAAACTCACGTGCAGTTGAAATTGTTTTTATACGAAGTTTTTAGTTGAAAACCATTAAATAATAATTTAGTCAAATATATCAAATTATATAATAATTTTTAACTAAAAATTTCATATAAAGACAACTGTATATAAATATTCACCATCAACTTAATTATATTATCATACTATTATGCAAAAGTTAATAAATAAAAAAATTTAAAATTATTAAGTTTTTTTTTTTTTTATAACTAGTAGTTCTTTCATTACATCCTTATAAAATTATCAATACCTCAAATAAATTAGTGATTATTTACAACCGATTAAATTAAACTCTATTAGCAATATAACTATTTATAAAAAGTTATTTTATGATATGATAAAAAGAAGCCCTTGCATTAAAAAATATTTTAAATATATAATAATTTATATTATTTTACCTAATAGTTTTGAAAATAAATAATTTTATGAAAAGCTCTCTCCTTTGATATATATATATCATGAAATTATTTGTTTAACACGTCTTCTTAAATAAGAATTTTTTTTTTTGGATTTTACTTGAATTTCTTTTTATTATTTTTTTTATTTATTTTATGTTATTTTTTTAGAAGATAATAAAGATCAAATTCTAAATTTTTTCGCCATAAAAGTTTTAATACCATATCAACAAATTATTTTAATACCATATCAACAAATTATTTCTTTTCAAAATTTAAGATAATAAAAAAAAGATATGTGAATAATTATATCACAAACAATATACCTTGTGTGAGGCCAAATCATTTGTGAGTCTGGCAATAAGTGACGAAGCTAGTAGGATGAGTGGAATATTATTAGAAACCCAATAAAGAGTTTCTTTGGTTGCAAATTCTCCCAAAGCAATAAACATTACTGTAAGCGGTTCATATCCTGCAGTAACAGATGCAACAACCTTATACTCATCATATGGCGGAATATATCCCTCATGGCACCATCTTGCTTCATCCATGTAACCTTGTGCATAATGAGACAACTGAAGATAAATTAATTGATGAATACTTCATTAAAATGATGATTAATGAATATAATAGTTAATTTAAAATTAAAAAAGTGAGAAATAAAGCCTACGGCCTGTTTGAGACATTGCAATATCAAGTCTGATTCTCCGCTTCCAGCATTTAACTCTATTATTTCATCAACAAGTTCCACAATTGAATTAAAAATCGCCTTAAAGCATTCTGGAAGAGATTCAATGTAACTAATATCCCATCTGAAATACAAAAAGGTTAAAAACTAATTAAGAAAGAAACGTGATCGTGAAATTAAATTATTAAGATAATGACCAAAATAAATATAAACTCATTGATCATGTATAGATCCTTTTTAATTGAGAAATGTAGCAGAATAATATAAAATTGGTCAATTCTTACCTATGGATTGCCTGTGTGAGGAGCTCAAGTTCTTCGATTGTTCCATAGACATCATAAGTATCATCAAAAATAGTCACCCATTGAATCACTTTGGCCACCACCCTTCTAAAAGTAGTATATTTAGGCTCAGAGTTCATAGCAAATGGAAAGAAGTATAACCCAGCTATCCTCTCTCTTGCATAAGGGACCTTTTTCGAAAATTCTAACTTTTCCCACCACCTATAATCGTACAAAAAATTATATCTTTATAGGAGCTTTTTTTCAAATAAAAAAATTCTAATAAAAAGTGCTTAGTTAGATTTAAAATACTTACTTGGTGGCACTACCAACATCTTTCTGATACCATTTTTGTAGCATATTGAAATCTAATTTTGCAAACTTTAGAAGAATTTTATCATGCGTAGAACCTTCTTCGTAAAAAGACATATATGACCTTGCCAATATTCTTGGAATTGCCTTGTGAAAAGGTTGTACTAAGCATTGATTGACTTGATCAGCAAGAGATGGACTCAATTGATTGGTGATGGACTTAAGTTTATTGTATGTGAATTCATGTGCTTCCTCTAATATATCTTCTCCATGAAATCTTAACTGTGCAGCCTCATACAAGCTCCACATTCCTTCAACATCTTGAACAACAATTATTTCATCGAATTCTCCTTCTTTATTCTTGAATTTGTTGAAAACATCTGTATAATTCATATTTATACTAACTAGTGTGAGTCCATAATTAATAATGGTATCTTTTTATATTGTAATTGTATATATAAAAGATAACAAAAATTAGTTTTACATATATACCTGATGAAATGTTATATCCTTTTTGTCGGAACAAACGAAAAAGTAATGCGATAAAATGAAGGTCACGTTCCTCTATAGCAAGATCTTTGTTGGTAAAATCATTGTGAATTTGTACTAATATGCTGTCAATTTCATCTTCAAAATGATAAGATATACTCAAACGTTGAATTGAATCAATTAAACTTAGTCTTTGTAAGATATTATTGTCATTAGAAGACAAATTCATCTTCACTTTTTCTTTATGCATTTGAACTTCTTCTTTCATGATTTCGTTCACTTCCTGCAAATGTTTTCAATTCAATATTTAATTCAAAGGAATGAAAAATTAACAAATAATGAGAGTAGGTCATTTTTCTCTACTATATATGATCAATTATTCAATTTGGTTTAAATTTATTATGATATTTTTTTTTTAGAGATAACAAGAATCGAATTTTAAAATTTTCTATCATAGATATTCTGATATAATATAATGATACTACGATATTTTATCCAAAAATTTAAGTAATAAAAAAATATATATTAAATAATTATATTTCTAACAAAATTATTATATAATAATTTGTTGAAGAAATTATACGTTCGATGTAATTCTTAAATAAAATCAGATGCAAATTAAACTGGTATGTACTAGTAATGTTTTATGTTTCAGTTATTATGCATATCATTTCTCAATTTAATTTGGTTGTTAAATAAATTTTTTAAGTTTTTAATTAGTATTAAAAATAGAAATAAAGCGAATATTTACTAAAGTTGCTTTTCAGTTTTCAGTATGAGTTAACTTCAACAAAGTTATATTATATATTTTTGTTGTTATGAAAAAATATAACGTAAAAGATTGAAAGTTGTGCCATTTTAATAATAAGTAAAGAAGAGTTTTTATTTGTTTGATAAGAAAACAAAAAACGTAAGTTAAAAAATATAAAAGTCAATATTAAAATGAATCTGATTTATTAATTAACTATATAATTATAGAAATGTTTACAAAATGCAGACTAGGCCATTTTAAAACTATGACTCTTTAAAAACTAAAAAAAAAAAGAAAATTAACGAGATTATATTTTTTTTTCTCTTTTCAACTTAATTAGGTTATCTTCATTATATTAATAAAAAAAAAACAAATAAAAAAGAAAGAAAGAAAGTATATTATTAAAAAGACAATCCAATGCATAAACATGTTAATGCAAGATTTGAAAAAGGACTTCATCTAAAGAGTATATTATACACAACCTAATATATATAATAATTACTTTTGTAGTTATTTTCACAGTTTGAACTTTGAACTCGATCGTGACTTTGAAATCACATGGAAATAATTCAATCATTACTTTAAAACTCTCTTTTAAAACATATGTATATATAAACTAAGAGTTTAATTTAGATGTATTGGTTGTGTAAAGCATTTTGTATTATTATGTAATCATATTCGTTTTTTTAGATGACCATTCACGCAATCAATATGAAATATGATATGGCATCGCGCAATTAGATGCACATGAAAAATTATTTTATACTGACAGTACATCAAAATTAAATTTATATATTAATTATGTATTTTTTATAACAAAATATGAATTTAATTTTAATGTACTGTCAGTATAAAATACTTTTATACATACATCTAATTACATAACATAATATAATAAAAAAATAATTACTATTTTTTATTAACTGTATAAATAATTATTTAAAAAAATAAATATAATTACACAACTTTACAAAACATTTTATACTCTATATGCATCAAAATTAAACACGACAAAATATATGTCCAAAAATATACAAAAAGTCAAAAAGTTATGGAAATTTTTGGGGTTGCATTTGCATATTAGAAACACAATAATATAGATAACTTCTTTTATACAACTAGGAATCCCATCCATATATATCACTATCATTCTTGTTAAAGCAACTTTACTTAAAACTACTTATAATTTATCCAATTTACACACTACAATACTTACCCAAGCATTATTTTGAGTTTCTGGCGTAGAAGTGATCAGATATATACTATCCCTATTTTGAATATACGTAATAATTCAAAAATTATCACGATAATATATGTATAAGTTTAACAATATACTGATATTTCATCATACAAAATTAAATAAGATACCAAGGATTCAGAATTAGCATATTTTTGAAAAGTATCGTGCCAAATGTTAGGAGCAAAATTTGCAGAGCGTCGCTTTGAGTTAGAAGGGGCAGGTTGACTCGAAGTCATCACTGGAACTGAAGCTGAAAGAGACATGTATAGTATTGGGTAATGAACTATATTAAGACGTTTTTGTTTTTCTTCATAGATTAAGACGTTAAGAACCAATAACTATATAGAATATGGTTCACTCATGCAAAGGGAGATGAGTTCATGTCCCTAGCTGGATGCCCATTCTCGAATGTGAAAAATGTGTGGCCCAAGTGGACAGCTAAGCTATGTACCAACAAGATTCCTTTTTACTGTCTTGTTAAAAAGTGAGTGAATTCTGTAGCCATTCCTCAATTATTAGAGAATTGCATATCCTTTATGAGTTGTTCAATTTTGATTGGAGCAATTCGATTGCATTATCTTGAATAGTGTTAACTATTTTTAACCTTATAAATTAGTTAATTAAATCAAACCACTAAACTATGATAAATTCTTTTTGCAAATTAAAAAATATTTAAATAAATTTCAATTTGTAATTTTAAACTTTTTTTTTTCAAACCACTCGATTCATCAATCAAAAGCTGAAATAGAAAAAGTTATTTAATTAGAAAACTGCAAGTATATATAATAAGAAGTTATTTAATTAATTAAAGTGATTATTAATTATAATGATAATTAATAAACTAATAATAAGAGTAATTAATAAAAACTTACGGCTTGTGTAACATGTTGCAATACTGAGTTTAGTTTCCACCGACATCATTCCTGAAAACCTCTATTTCCATTGAACATTCTACAATCGCATTGAAAACAATTTTAAAGCACTCCGGAAAAAAAATCAATGTAACGAATATCCTATCTGAAAAATAAAAATAAAATTTTAAAAGGTCTAAAAAATCTCGTGAATATACGTTGTCCAATTCATATAGGAATATGTACAGCAAGTAACTGCTAGTAACATGTGGGTAGTGAAAGGCTTAAAAGTATTCGCAATCTTACATCCGATCATTCAATAAGATTTTGTAAGTAGAAATAGTCTCGACTGTTGTGAAATAAAAGATATATATATAATAGAGATGTATAAATAGAAGACTCTAGTATTAAAATAATTAGCTCAATAATAATTTATATATATATAATAATATTATATGTTGTAATGTATATATATATATATATATATATATATATATATATATATATATATATATATATATATATATATATATATATATATATATATATACAAAGATAGAAAGAGAAAGAAGTATTAAAAATAAAGAGAGAGAATCGCATTTGTTTATTGTTACAATCTCAATATAATAAAGATGATTAATATTGCTATTAATATTATATGTAAAGAGTAATAGAAAATAGAATTTAAAATACTTATAAAATAAAAGAAGAGAAAGAATTGTAGTAGAAATATAAGGAGAAGAGTATTTGATTGCAGCATAAAAGAGAGAAGTGATTTTATTATTACTTGCTTGTGTATGAAAAGAAAGGGAGAATGGTGTTTTTGTTGTGTTACATTCACGGAGGTTCACCTCCTATTTATAGGCTTATGGCAGGAAGATTGTCAACCTTCATTTATTTCATTCTCTTTTGAGAATGTAAACTTTATATAGGAAATGGGCATCCACGTCCCATTCCTATCACAACACTCCCCCTTGGATGACCATTTAGGATTATTGCTTCGTTAAAATCTTACTAAAGAAAAACCCAGTGGGAAAAAAAACCTTAGTGAAGGAAAAAGAGTACAATATCCTTTAGTGATAGGGACTGCCTCATTAAAAACCTTGTCAAGAAAAACCCAATGGGAAAAAACCTGACCAAGGGAAAAAGAGTACAGTCTCCCCCTCTTGTCGACATCAGTTGATGTCTCGAAATCGGCGCATCCCAATCTCATGTACCAATCTTTCAAAGGAGGATTTTGGGAGTGACTTCGTGAATAAATCTGCCAGATTGTCACTTGAACGGATCTGTTGGACATCAATTGTCCCTTGATTTTGAAGGTCATGAGTGAAGAAGAATTTAGGAGAAATATGCTTTGTTCTATCACCTTTGATGTATCCACCCTTAAGTTGAGCAATGCATGCTGTATTATCTTCAAACAGGACAGTTGGAGCTATCTTATGATCAATCAGTCCACATGATGACAGAATATATTGAATCAGACTCCTCAGCCAAAAACACTCGCGACTAGCTTCATGAATCGCCAGTATTTCAGCAAGATTAGAGGAGGTTGCTGCTATCGTCTGTTTCGTGGACCTCCATGATATAGCTGTACCACCATATGTGAATAGGTATCCTGTTTGAGACCTCCTTTTATATGGATCAGACAGGTATCCGACATCTGCATAGCCAACTAGTTGTGACTTGGATCCATAGGGATAAAACAATCCCATATCAACCGTCCCATGAAGATATCAAAAGATTTGTTTGATTCCACTCCAATGTCTTCTGGTTGGAGAGGAACTATATCTTGCTAGTAAATTCACAGCAAATGATATATCGGGTCGCGTATTATTAGCAAGATACATTAGCGCTCCAATGGCACTAAGATATGGTACTTCAGGACCAAGAATATCTTCATTTTCTTCTTTAGGACGGAATTGATCCTTTTTCACATCCAAAGATCTTACGATCATTGGGGTACTTAATGGATGTGACTTACCCATATAAAATCTTTTCAAGATCTTTTCTGTGTATGTTGTTTGATGAATAAAGATCCCACTTTTTATATGCTTGATATGCAGGCCGAGACAAAATTTAGTCTTTCCAAGATCTTTCATCTCAAACTCTTCTTTTAGAATTTTTATAATTATTGGAATCTCTTCAGGAGTCCCAATGATATTTAAATCATCAACGTACACAGCAATTATAACGAATCCAGATGCAGATTTCTTTATAAAAACACACGGACAGATATCATCATTCTTGAATCCGTTTTTGGCCAAATACTCAGTAAGACGATTATACCACATTTGTCCAGATTGCTTTAGACCATATAAAGATCTTTGCAATTTGACTGAGTATAACCCTTGCGAATATTCATTGGATGGTTTGGATATCTTTAGTCCTTCAGGGACTTTCATATAGATATCCTGATCTAATGAGCCGTACAAATAGGCTGTTACCACATCCATTAAATGCATATGCAATTTATGATATGCAGATAAACTGACCAAATAGCGCAATGTTATCGCATCCACTACAGGGGAATACGTTTCTTCATAATCTATACCGGGCCTTTGTGAAAAACCTTGTGCCACAAGTCGAGCTTTGTAGCGCACAACTTCATTTTTCTCATTTCGTTTTCTCACAAATACCCACTTATATTCAACAGGTTTTACATCTTTAGGTGTACGGACTACAGGTCCAAAGACTTCACGTTTTGCAAGTGAGTCTAATTCAGCCTTCATGGCTTCTTTCCATTTTGGCCAATCATTCCTTTGTCGACATTCTTCGACTGATCTTGGCTCAAGATCCTTACTTTCATGCATGATATCTAATGCCACATTATATGCAAATATTTCATTGACAATTGTCTTATTTCGGTCCCATTTCTCTCCTGTAAAGACATAATTTATCGAGATCTCGTCATTTTCACAATTTTCAGGTACCTGAACGTCTTCTGGCGTTATATCAGAATTTTGGATAACTGCCGGTGTCTTTACTATGTCTTTTTCAACAGGAATATTATTTACCTCTTTTCTCTTTCGAGGATTTTTATTTTTGGAACCGACATGCCTGCCACGCTTCTGGCGTGTATTTGCTTCCATGGCTATTTGTCCTACTGGGACATCAATTCGAATTGGGGCATTTTCCGCCCTGCCACGCTTCTGGCGTGAATTTGCTTCAGTGGCTACTTGTCCTATTGGGACGTCAATTCGAATTGAGGCATTTTCCGCTGGTATGTAAGATTTGGTTATCCTTTTTGTATCGGAAAATGCATCAGGCAATTCATTATCTATTCTTTGCAAATGTATAATCTTTTGAACTTCCAGTTCACATTGCCCTGATCGAGGATCTAAATGCATCAACGATGATGCATTCCAATTAAGTTCCTTTTCAGGAAGCTTATTCTCTCCCCCTAATGTTGGAAATTTTGATTCATCAAAATGACAATCCGCAAACCGGGCTTTAAACACATCGCCAGTTTGTATCTCAAGATACCTCACTATAGAGGGAGAATCATATCCAACATATATTCCCAATTTTCTTTGGGGTCCCATTTTGGTGCGATTAGGTGGTGCAATAGGAACATATATCGCACACCCAAATATTCTTAAATGGGAAACATTTGGCTGCTGGCCAAAAGCTAATTGCATAGGAGAGAATTGATGATAACTCGTTGGCCTCAAACGAATAAGTGCTGCGGCATGTAAAATAGCATGCCCCCAAACCGAGGTTGGGAGATTTGTTCTCATAAGCAAGGGTCTAGCAATTAATTGGAGGCGCTTAATAAGTGATTCTGCTAACCCATTTTGCGTGTGAACATAAGCTACTGGATGTTCAACACTTATTCCATTAGCCATACAATAAGCATCAAAAGCTTGGGAAGTAAATTCACCAGCATTATCAAGACGAATTGCTTTGATTGGATTTTCTGGAAATTGTGCTTTTAATCGAATAATTTGAGCCAATAATCTCGCAAACGCCAGGTTGCGAGAAGATAATAAGCACACATGTGACAATCTCGAAGATGCGTCTATTAGGAACATAAAATATCTAAAAGATCCACATGGTGGATGAATAGGTCCACATATATCACCTTGAATCCTTTCCAGGAATTCACGAGACTCAAATCCAATCTTTACTGGTGATGGCCTTAAAATTAACTTTTCTTGAGAACATGCAGCACAACAAAATTCACTAGTTTTAAGAATCTTCTGGTTCTTTAGTGAATGTCCATGAGAGTTTTCAATAATTCTTCTCATCATGGTTGTTCCCGGATGACCCAATCGGTCGTGCCAAGTTATGAATTCATTTGGGCTAATAAACTTCTGGTTTACAGTGGCATGTGATTCAATTGCACTAATCTTGGTATAATACAACCCAGATGAAAGTGAGGGTAATTTTTCTAATATAACTTTCTTATTTGAATCATGAGTTGTGATACATAAATACTCATGATTTCCCTCATTCATCGTCTCAACATGATATCCATTTCGGCGAATATCTTTGAAACTCAACAAGTTCCTCAGAGACTTGGTAGATAATAGTGCATTATTTATTATAAATTTTGTTCCTCCAGGAAACAAAATTATAGCTCTTCCGGAGCCTTCTATCACATTGCCTGAGCCAATAATAGTGTTAACATATTCCTCTTTTGGCACAAGATGGGTAAAATATATATCACTTTTGAGAATAGTGTGCGAACTTGCACTATCCGCAAGACATACATCTTCATTACATATCCTTGCCATTCTTCAAAAACAAATAATAATAAAATGAGTAGTATGCACAGTTAAATTGAATACATGATCAGAATTATTTTTCTAAGAAACATTGTACATAAAATAATGTCATATACTAAAATTTTATTTTAAAATTTGACACATTTAATAATTTCAAAATTCATATTAATATTTCATTATTTATGTACATCACATTTGAAACTTAAATACATAGAAAATAAAACTTAACAATAAATTTTTTTTACATTATTTATTTACATAGATACTTCACAATTTCACATATTAAACTATTCCATCATTGATCAAATGACCAATATTTCCTTCAGGGTCCTCAAAGAAATCAGATACATCATAATGAGTGGTGGAGTTCTCAGCATCATTTGAAACAAAATTTGTTTCCTTTCCTTTGTCGTTCTTTTTCAAAGATGTCTGGTAAAGATCGACTAGGTGCCTTGGGGTACGACAGGTACGTGACCAATGGCCCTTTCCACCACAGCGGAAACATTTCTCCTCGGTTGATTTATTCTGCCCGATATTCCTTTCTTTGTCCTACTTCTGGTAAGATCCTCTCTTTTGAACATAATTCTTTTTCCTTCCATAATTTTTCTTGTTATTAAAAGCTTGCCATTTACCTCTTCTAGGGTAACGATTTGCCGCATTTACTTCAGGAAATGGGGTGGCGCCAGCTGGGCGCGCTTCATGATTTTTCAATAATAACTCATTGTTGCGTTCGGCAACAAGAAGGCAAGAAATTAACTCAGAATATTTCTTAAACCCTTTCTCTCGATACTGCTGCTGCAGGAGCACATTCGAGGCATGGAAGGTTGAGAAAGTTTTCTCCAACATATCATGATCAGTTATTTTTTCCCCACACAATTTCATTCGTGAGGTGATTCGAAACATTGTAGAATTATATTCATTTATAGATTTAAAATCTTGTAAACGCAAATGCGTCCATTCATATCGGGCCTGAGGAAGTATCACCGTTTTCTGATGATTATACCTTTCTTCAAGGTCTTTCCAAAGATCTGCAGGATCTTTTAATGTAAGATATTCATTTTTCAATCCTTCGTCAAGATGACGACGGAGAAAAATCATGGCTTTGGCTTTATCCTTCTGGGATGCATTATTTTCAGCCTTAATGGTATCTCCAAGATCCATTGAATCAAGATGGATTTCAGCATTTAGTATCCATGATAAATAATTGTTTCCAGATATATCAAGAGCATTGAATTCAAGATGAGAGAGCTTCGACATAATGAAAATTTGTTACCTGAGTCTTCCTAAAAATTTGATCAGAGTCTCGTGCTGATAACGTGTTGTGAAATAAAAGATATATATATATATATATATATATATATATATATATATATATATATATATATATATAATAGAGATGTATAAATAGAAGACTCTAGTATTAAAATAATTAGCTCAATAATAATTTATATATATATATATATATATATATATATAATAATATTATATGTTGTAATGTATATATATATATATATACAAAGATAGAAAGAAGTATTAAAAATAGAGAGAGAATCGCATTTGTTTATTGTTACAATCTCAATATAATAAAGATGATTAGTATTGCTATTAATATTATATGTAAAGAGTAATAGAAAATAGAATTTAAAATACTTATAAAATAAAAGAAGAGAAAAAATTGTAGTAGAAATATAAGGAGAAGAGTATTTGATTGCAGCATAAAAGAGAGAAGTGATTTTATTATTACTTGCTTGTGTATGAAAAGAAAGGGAGAATGGTGTTTTTGTTGTGTTACATTCACGGAGGTTCACCTCCTATTTATAGGCTTATGGAAGGAAGATTGTCAACCTTCATTTATTTCATTCTCTTTTGAGAATGTAAACTTTATATAGAAAATGGGCATCCACGTCCCATTCCTATCACAACATCGACCACATTAAACTCTGAATTGTTAAACTCTGAATTATTCCTATCATATAGTGTCATTCTGAAACATCTCGATATTTTTGAATTTGTTTTTGTTGCTTTCATAAGTAACGGACTAAATTGTTGATCTGTCTCTAATTGTGTCTTAATTTTTCTTCTCTTATAAATAAAGAGCTCTGCTATTTTTTTATAAGTGAATTTTATCAAGGAACAAATTGAAAGGTTCTTGACACCCTTGAATATTGAATCAACACACTCAAAAATATTTGTAGTCATATGATCGAATTTATAATCCTTATTTTGGTGCTGAATCCACTTTTCATATTCCATTCTGTTGGTCCGGTGGGTCACACATTGTCAGGTCTTTAATCCAAAGAATGTTAAACCATAATTAAATTCGACTTCAGTCTTCGTATAAAAAAACTAGCATTAACTAAAAATTTAATATATAAATAGCATTTTTGTGATATATTTAATATATGCATGTAGCCGTCGACTACTGGCGCAAGATAATATAAACGAATGTAGAATAGATTCTGTCATAATATCATTATTTTTTTTATTATGTATTATTTTTAAATTATTATAAGAAATAAAATAATAAAATAAATAATAATTTAAAATATATATAAGAAAGAAATGGTATTATCAAATTCAAAAGTGTCCACAATACCGTTCTCCAAATAAATGTTATATAGTCAGAAAAACAAAAAAATGTCATATCTATATCTTAAAAATAAGATTTGTTCATTTTTTATCCAATCAAAATCTCAATAATTAAAAAAAGGTGAAGTATTGTTTTTTATTTTATTTCTCTCTCAATAATGTTTCTATATTTGTGTTCAGATATACTTACAAAATACTACAGCTTTAATTTGGTTTAATACTTTGTACTTGTTTTTGTACTACGTATACTCTACCCTTGTGTTAGTCATTAATGAAATGATGGAGAATACCAAACTTTTGTTATCCCCTCTTTAATATATTGAATGCATGAATTTGTTTGTATTCTGATAGATAAAGAATTTGTTTTTGCAATTGATGTTCGGACAGAACACATACAATTAGTAACCTAAAGATAAAAGTAAACGGGATTTAAATATCACAAGTATATACCACAGTCCTAAATATTATAAGTACTCAATTGAAATGTAGACTAACTAAAATGTTACAAGTGGAAAAGCTGAACGTAATATATTTGTATCATGAATCCATTCTTTTTAAAATCTTATGGTGATAAAAAAATTATACAAATGATTATATCTTTAATTAGTATATTTTTTTAAGTAAGTATAATTGTGTAAATATTTTTGTAATTTTTTATTAGTCTTATACTAATTTTTTTTAAAATTAACATATAAAAATTGAATTCTAAACTTTTAAATCATAGAAAATTTGATATTATATTATGAAACTATTTTTTGTAAAAATTTAAAATTAATATAATAGAACACATAAATAATTATATTTCTCATAATTTAAGAAAAAATTATAAAAAATTTCTTTAATTGATTAGCAAGAGATGAACCCAATCTGTCGGTGGTGCAACCAAGTTAAGGAATTAACCTTTCATTGCTTCTAGGAGTGCACAGAATCGAAAGATATTTGGCAAACAACAAATTTTTTCGCACTAGACCAGCAAGAAGAAACCTAGAAATGGTGGATGCGACTGGAAAATGAGTTGAGAAGAAATGAAGCAACTAAAGAAAGAAGAGAACTCGCACAAATATTACCTGGCAGATTTGGAAAGTCCGAAATATTTTCATCTTTGAAGGCCGTCAAATCCCCCCATCTGAGGTCTTGGCAGTAGTTCGGAGGGCTATGGAAGAACGTCAAAGAAGATGAAAGCCTCACTTTTCCTTTTCTTTTCTTACATTAAGATATGTATTAGAATATTGGTGGATCTATCCATCTTCTATTCTTGTCTGTAGTACATTTTAGACCATCCATTTTCATTAATGAAAATCAAATCCTACCATTGAAAAAAAAAAAAAGAGATGGACTCAATTGATTAATGATAGACTTAAGTTTATTGTATGTGAATTTATGTGCTTCCTCTAATATATTTTTTCATAAACTCTTAACTGTGCAGCCTGTTGAGTTAAAAAATTAACTAAATTAATTTGATGATGACAAACATTATTTTTTTAATACAATAAATACCCAATCAGTTTTGATTGAATTTGATTAAGTGTTGCAGGCTAAAGAAAGAATGTTGCAGCAGCCCAATAGGAAGGAAATCAAACCAAAATCAAAGTGGACTAACAAAGCACTAAAAGCCCAAAGTTGTTAAGTAAAAGAATCACGTGGGCTGAACTAGAAAAGAGCCAACCCAAACCCGAATTAATCTCACTCAAAGCTGATCCCTCCAAAGTGCTTCCACCAAAGCCAACGTTCCTTTTTTTATTTTCGGTCGGAACTCAGAGAAGAGAAAGAAAGCTTCGTTCCTAAGTCATTCACCAAAGAAGAAAGAAAGAGAAGGGTTAAGCAAAAAGGTTGAAGTCTAATCATCTAAATCCAACCATATCAAGCTAGGTCAGAAGTTAAAGGTGATTCATTTCCTTTTGCATGCATCTTACTTTCTTCCCTCCTTCTCCAACTCTCTACTACTTCATTTTGAGACATATGGAGAAAGTGATTTCTGAAACACACTGCTGTAAATCAAAGACCAAGATTGTTTCTTGGGGACAAAGTAGTATCTCAAGAGTTCAGATATGGAATTGCCATTGAAAACTTTTCTTCTTTGCTGTTCTGAGGCACTCGGTCAAGAGAAAGAGATCTATTTCAAAATTTCAAATTGGGGATTAATGGAAGAAAGTGAAAGGCTAAGTTAGTAGCACACAGATCGAGGAGTTGACTTGGTAGAGAGCAACTCAGCAACATGCAATGAGATAAAAATAAAATTTTTTCATCATTTTGAAGCTAAGGAGAGAGAACCAGGGTTTGAAGTTCATGTTCTGAGAAGTCTTCTTTGAGAGAGTTCATCAACTTGGACAGTGCTTTCTATCAAAAGAGAATTCCTCTAGAATGAGGAACGAAATCAAAGTTAAGCAAATCTGGTTCATCGCATAGCAATAGAGGCTGTTGAAGTATTAATCTCCTTCAGTTTTTACAGATTGTAATTTATTTTTCAATGTATATCTTTATGTAATTTTTTGAGAGGTAAAAGGCTGAAAGAGAGAGCTTATGAAAAAGCCAAAGAGTGAAAAACTCCGAGTGATACACTTGAGTGTAAAGGCTAGAGTGATTTCAGATTTCTTTAGGTTGATTTTGTGTCTTGTATCTTGTACCAGTGAGGTACCCCTTTCTTAGTTGGGTAAGCACTAAGAGTGAAGAGTTAGATATTAGCATAACCAAGTCAAGTTAGGTTAGAACTTGAGAGTGAAAGGATTGTGTCAATCTTGTGGAATTAGTGTATGTAATACTTTAATTATAGTGGAAATTCCATCACTGTTGTGGTAGAGATTGGATGTAGGTTGCATTGCACAAGGCAACTGAATCAGGATACATGATGGTATCAGCTTCTTTCTTCCCTTCTCTGTTATATTTTCAAATATTCATAAGACAAAATAAAATTGTCTCATAAATTTTTCGCTGCTGAATTCAAACAGAATCTTAGTATAAGTTTATAAGTTAAGCCTTATTTCATTAAACTAAAAGAAGGTCATAGATTCAACCCCCTTCTCTAAACCTTCTACAGCCTTCACAGCCTCATACAAACTCCACATTCCTTTAACATCTTGAACAACAATTATTTCATTGAATTCTCCTTTTTTATTCTTGAATTTGTTGAAAACATCTGTATAATTCATATTTATACTAACTAAGTGTGAATCCATAATTAATAATTGGTATCTTTTTATATTGTAATTATATATATAAAAGATAAAAAAATTAGTTCTATATGTACTAATATTCTGTCAATCTCATTTTCAAAATGATAAGATATACTCAATCGTTGAATTGAATCAATTAAGCTTAGTCTTTGTAAGATATTATTGCCACTAGAAGACAAATTCATCTTCACTTTTTCTTTATGCATTTGAACTTCTTGTTTCATGAAACTTCTTGTTTCATGATTTCGTTCACTTTCTGCAAATGTTTTCAATTTAATATTTAATTTAAAGGAATGAAAAATTAACAAATGATGAGAGTAGGTCATTTCTCTCTACATATGATCAACTATTCAATTTGGTCTAAATTTATTATGATATTTTTTTTAGAAATAAGAAGAATCGAACTCTAAAATTTTTTTATCATAGATATTCTGATATAATGTAATGATATTAAGATATTTTATCTAAAAATTTAAGCAAATAAAAAAAATATATAAATGATTATATTTTTTTATGTGTTTTGTAAGAAATCTTAAATTGTACATACTAGATAGAAAAGAAATTTAAAATAAGATGCACCGAAAATGAGTCAGAGATCTTAACCTGTAAAGCCTTTAGTTGTGCTGTTATGTCTCTCAACTTCATGATATGCTCACGCTAGTAAGTCTCATAGATGACAATTGTGCCATTAGGGTGCTTGCAAGTGTCTTACTAGAAGACTCAAATTGTTCATCAATAGCCTTCATGTAATTCTTGACATTTTCGTAATCAGAAATTGAACCTAGGATACTAGTTGAGATACGAGACTTCATGAATATCATACTTAAACGGTTGGATTTCTCCCACCGTTCGTATAATGCTACATCAGCTCGAGTTGTAAATTCCGTTAAATTAGTAAATAATTAGTCAATAAATTAATTTTTAATAAATAAAATTAGGAATGTGAATATTATATTAAATTAGGATAGAGCTCATCAAAACAAAAAATTTTAACACTAATTTCGAAGAATTCGACCCAAGATTGGATCGAATAGGCCAAACCGATTGAACTGGGCCCAAACTGGGCCCACTGGACCAACCTTTAAATGAACCAAAGCTCATTTTCTCCTCCAAATGCAACAGAAACAGTGTTCAATGCAGCAATGGAGGATAAGGGTACGAAACCCTTACGTTAATTTCAAAACGCCGTAACTTTCCAATCCAAGCTTCGATCGCCGCACCGTTTGCGGCCACGCGACCACCGCGTCGAGCTTTATGTTTCTACTGGAACAATTTCATAGGTAACTCACTTAATTTTTCTCAGTCACTCCTTCCCCCAATGTTCAAAAATTATGTGGAGGTATTGAATTTCTTTGCTTTTTGATTTTTAGGATCCAATTAGCTTGAGAAAAACGTTCACTCTTACTTATACGAAGCTTGGATAAAGTGAGGATACCATAAATCCTATTTAATTTACTGAATTTATGCCTTGGGTATTAAATTGGGTATATATGTATTATGAATGTGCATTAGGTTGTGAATAAATAATTGGAGCTTGAAATTGTGGATATTAGAATTTGGAGGAAGCTGAACACTAGTGTTTTGTTGAAGTTTTTGGGGCTGTGTTTGTTTTAATAAGTTGCCTTGATCACTATGAGAAAATTGGCCAAGGTATGGTTTAGGTTTCGCGCATTTAATATATAATATTCTGTGAAAACTTAGGCTAGATGACCATAGGATAAGCTGGAACACACGAAAATGTACAATGCTTAGTATCCTTGATATTTATCATGTTATTTGGTTATGTGATGGAGATTGTTGTTATATTGATGTTAGTATGGAACGTGGTTGCGTTGGTGATTATATGATTACATACATATTGAATGAGAGCATGATGGAGTTGTTGAAATGTGAGATTGTGTAATGTTAATGAATGATGGTTGATAAAATGGTGTATAGTTTTGTTGCTGGCATATTGTGTTGATATTGGCAGGTTTGGTGATGAATAGAATGGAGATTTTGAATGAAAATAAAGTTTAAGGAGTTTTACAAAATTTGGTTTTGGGCCGAACTTCGGCGAGCTATAACTTGGCTTCCAGACCCTCAATTTGTTTCTAACTTGTTTTAAATGAAAATTGGGTTGTTTATGCCGTTCGAAGAACGGATGAAAAATTATTTAAAATGATTAAGTTATGTGCGTCGGAAGTTTGGTTAGAAATTATGTAATTCTGTAGCTTTCTGCCTAATTAGATTATTGGAAAAACATACGTCCACGCATACGCGTGGCCCATGTAACACCCTAATTACCCTAAACCTTACCTCTAGCCATAAAGCAAAGGTTAATCAAAGGTTACGACAATCCTAAGGTTTATACATATATATGTAGAAAGAATAATATATTCTAGAAGTCCGATGAAAGATTAAAACTCAAAGTCGCATAATGCGGAATTACATACGTGAAGCGTTCACACACAATAACTAAACGCATTCGGCACGAAAAGATACAAAACATAATATATACAACCTTGCAATAAAGCTCATTAAAGTACAAGGTATTAATTAATAAATCAACAAAGTATATATATATATATATATATATATATATATATATATATATACACACAAAAGAAGACTAGCCACTGCCTGCGAAATTTAGGCCGACTAGCCTAAACAGAAAAATACAGAGTCTTTGAGAATGAGACAGCTTATATAACCTATCTCTCAAGTAAGCCTCTAAGGATATAAAGATAAATATACAAAGAGATGTGAGAGTAACTATAACAAAGTAAAATAGAAATAAACCAAGGAGGAACCATACTCCGCTCTGTCACCATATCCGCAATCTCACCGAAGTGGATGTGCAACCTGCGTCTGAAAAATAACAACAACATATGGTATGAGAACCAAAAGTTCTCAATATGGTAACAATGCCCAATATGTAAGATGTAAGACTTCGGGACGCCGAAGGTAATCCTAGAACTTCACATCGTATACGGATATTCAAGCTTAGAATAAAATAAATAAATAAAGAACTTAATCCATAAACCGGGTTATCTAAACTTAGGAGAATTCTAACTAATACTAATCACACCGCTATATCCCACAGCCTTCAACAACCTAACCTCCGTGCGATCCCCGCACCACCGCCTACCTAACCTCCTCAACACCAGACAAACACAGATAATACAAGTAAGTAAAATACAGGTAATATTCAAATATATAACAAGTAATTCAAGAAGCAAGTATGCATATTATACAATTAGACAAACTCAAGTAATCAAAGCAAACAAGCACATAAGAGATGCATATGATGATTGTCTATCCTATTGGCTCGTGATATCACCTGTCGGTCCGTGAATGCCAACCCGACACATCCTTCCAGACGTAGCCTTTTCTGCCACGCCAAAGATATAGTGCCATGCACACTCATGCAGCAGCGAATCTGCTACGCCAGAGATATAGTGCCCTGCACACTCATGTAGTAGGGAGTCTACTACGCCAGGGATATGGGCCCCGCACACTTTCTGCAGCAGAGAAGGAACCAACCACAACAAATCATGCAGTAGAACAATCTGCTACGCCGAGAATATAGGCCCTGCACACTCTCAACAACAACTGGTCA
Organism: Arachis hypogaea; assembly: GCF_003086295.3. Taxonomy (NCBI): domain Eukaryota; kingdom Viridiplantae; phylum Streptophyta; class Magnoliopsida; order Fabales; family Fabaceae; genus Arachis; species Arachis hypogaea. The sequence continues at coordinate 17,252,577 of NC_092053.1, read as the reverse complement.
TGCAGCAGAACAATCTGCCACGCCGGAGATATAGGCTCCACACACTCTCAACAATAACTGGTCATGCAGCAGAACAACTAACTCATCACCTTCAACTAGAAGTTGTATCTAACAATTACCAATTACCCATAATTCTAACCCTTGCCATAAAACCTGCACATTTATAACATATCAAGCCCCATTTCATTAATACTATCAATTAACACATTAATATTCACACCAATTCATAAAACTCATACATTATTCAAAATTCTACCCCTTCCAACCATAAGCTTCCATTTTTAAAATTCATTAACTCATTTCCTCCATTCATTAATAACCACCCATAAATTACCTTCAACTAATCAACAAACCATAACCACAAAATTTTATTAACATATGTCAACAACTTCATCAACCTATCATTAATAATTCCAAGAACACATATTCAATAACACCAACAACTCATGCTCATAAATTCCAACACAAGTTCAATCATCTATTTATCCAACATCATCACAAAGCTAATCATTTAATGCATTTAACCATTTCAACTTAACCTATGGTTTCCTAACCTAAGTTTTCACAAAACCTTATATGTTAAACGCGCGAAACCTAAACCATACCTTGGCCGATTACTTTATTTAGTTCAAGGCAGCCCCCCAATGTCACAACACAGCCCCCCAAGCTTAGAGAAACCAGCCACAAGCTTAGCCTCAATCACCACCAAGCTTCCAAATGCTCACTTTTCAATTCCAATGCTTATATATAAACTTAATTCACACATAATACATATATATGTTCTAAATTCAGCTTCTTCATAATAAAATCAAAATTGACTAGAGTTTAGGTTGTTCTTACCGTACCCGTACGCATAATAACTCAAGCCCAATAAGCTCCGGAAGCTAAATCGAACCTAAAACACCAAATTGGGCAAGATTTCATCACAAGGGTTCAATTTCACCATAAGAAAGGGGGTAGAAATTCTGAAACAAAAATGGAGCATACCGATGAAATTGATCTGACAGAAATATAGAGCTCGATGCGCTGGACGAGTGGCCGTGAACGGTGCGGCGATTGGAGCTCAAACGGGGAAGTTACAGTAGTTGGAAGATTGATGAGGGTTAGGGAAGTTCTTCTTCCTCCCCAACGCTGTTCAGCGTTTATGATGATAATGGGGAAGAAGATGATTCTGTCCCCTTTTTAAGTATGGGTCCGGTTGGACCCACGGGTCCGATTTGGATCCCGATTCAACCAGTTCAGTCCATCCGATCTAATTTTGGGCCAAATTTTTCGAAATTGGTATCAAAATTCTCGTTTTGACGAGCTCTATCCTATTTTAATATTAGATTTACATTTTTAATTTTTCTAATTAAAATTTAATTTTTCTGTTAATTATCTACTAATTTTGCAGGATTTACAAGAAGAATTCTCTTTATATCTAATTTCAATCTATTCCTTTTATTTTATATTTCAATTTTAATATATTTTTATTATTCAATTTTAATTCATGTAATTTTGTTTATTTTTTTTCGTATCATTAAAGTACCAACTAACTACAATTAATTATTATTTAGGTTACAAAAAGACTAAAAAAATACCAAAAACAATATAATTCACTCAAATTTTTTATTTTATTACCACAGAAAAAGACAAAAAGCATGTGCTTCTTTCCACCGCTCCCTTGCTTCTCTGTCATGTGTTGGCTTCCTTCCGTCACTCCCTTGTTCCACTTTCGTGTGTTTCTCTCTGACATAATCAGCCTTTCCGCCGTACTTATCTTCCTTCACACGTAACTAGCTATCAGTGACAAAACTTTATTTTTTGGAGATTTTGGATGTTATTTTTTCAAAACTTTTAGATGTTGATGATTGTTATGTTTAGATATTTTGGATATTTTGGATATTTATTTATTTGAAAAAAGAAACATCCAAAATATAATAAAGGGTAAAGTACTAAATTGGTCCCCTACGTTTGGGCGTAATTCTATTTTGGTCCTTAAGGTTTAAAGTGTCCTATTTGAATCCAAAAAAATTTTATTTAGCTTCAATGAAGTTCCACCGTGAGGTCAAAGTTAAATAATTAATGGAATGTCCTACATAACAGCAGTACAAGAACAAGGTCGATAATATGGAGAACAAGTACAAGCTCTAGAGGTAGAAAATCAACCGTGGATGCATCAATACATTTATTTATCATTTTTCTTACAATTTAAATAAAATATTTTCTATAGAACTAAGGAGAATGATAAATAAATGTATTGATGCATCCACAGTTGATTTTGTACCTCTGGAGCTTGTACTTGTTCTCCAGATTATCGACCGTGTTCTTGTACTGCTGTCATGTAGGACATTCCGTTAATTATTTAACTTTGATCTCACGGCAGGACTACATTAAAGCTAAATGAAACTTTTTTAGATTTAAATAGGACACTTTAAACTTTAAGGACCAAAACAGGATTACACCCAAACGTAATAGACCAATTTAGTACTTTACCCTGTAATAAAAGAAACATAAAAAATCATTGTAAAAAAACTATTCAAAACCTAAAAAAGAAACATTCGAAATGTAACAAAAAGAAATATCTAAAATCATTGTACAAGAACTTCTAAAGGAGATCCAAAGAAAAAGAAGAAGAGCCATGGAGAGGAGAGAGGCAAAAGAAGAACCGTGGAGAGATAGGCGGTGCGGAAGGAGGGGCGGCGTGGAGGGAGAGGTGGAAAAAGAATCATGGAGAGAGAGGTGGCACAGAGGGAGAGGCAGCTTGGAGAGAAAGACATGGATGGAGGGGGAGACGCGGAGGGAGAAGCATGGAGGAAAAGAAGTTGTAATACGGAGAAAGAGAGAGGCAGCATTAAGGGAGATGCGCAGAGGAGGAGGTGACGTGGAGGGTGAGACAAAGAGGGAAAGAATAAGAAGAGATGCGGAGAGAAAGAAGAATAGAGGTGAAGAGATTGGAGGACGCATGTTTTTTTAGCGTAAAACTAGATTTTAAAATTTTAAAATAAAAGATTTTTGAAAGTTGACTGCTTGGCTACGTATATAGTTGGATCCCTAAACTTTCTCTTTTTCATTTCATGAGACTCGTATCGTAAACAAAATATGTATGTGTATATTTATATAGTTTTTATTATAAACAAAATGCATAATTTGCGGTAAAAATATAAATATTCTTTCATTTATATTTATTTGTAATTATTACACTATTGTATTTAGAGTTAATTACTAAATCGGTATCCACAAGATTTATACGCTAATAATTAAAAAGGACACTAAGACTTAATTTGGTAACACTTTTTAATGAAGTGTTTGTGTTTTTTAAAAGGATAAGTTTCTTATTTTGCGTTTGATAAATTTTTTAAAAAAAAAACCATCTATTTATGCTTGCAGTTTTTAAAAAATTAAATCACTTTTAAAAATACTTAAAATAGAATTTTTTAAAGATGGCTTATACTTATTAAAATTATAAAATATAATATAATCTTATATATTAATTAATATCAAAATTTTATTCTTATATTAATATTTATTATAATATTTTTAAATTCTAAAAATTATTTTATTAAATTAATTTTTATAAACTACTTTTCAAAAGTTTTCAAACCAAACTTAAAAGATATATTAACAACAAAATAATCTCTAACAAATTTTAAAATTTAATAAAGGCAACCAGCATCAATTTTCCGTTTTCATAAACAAAAAATACTAAAGTGACTAACAAACTAGATAACGTGGCAAACTGTGCTGAAGGTCATAATTACATGGTATTTTAATTTTTAAAAATAATAAATAGATAATGTTTTTAATTATTTTAAATAATAAAAAAATTCAAATAACTCTCATTTTCTTTTCTCTATTCCCTCTTCTTATTTACCATCGTCACGGGCTGTTCTCTCGCTGATGAGATTATTATTAGCTAAATGTCGAGCAATAGCTATTTAATTTGACAGTAAAAACACTACCACCAATTCTCTTCTTTTCACCATTCTACTTTTTTTCTTTTTTTTTTCGGCCGTGCCCTCTTTTTTACTTTCTATCTCTCCTTTTTTATCTTTAAAATTATTTTTTATTTTTTAAATTACACGTTGCTGCTATTGTTGAACTGTGTGACTGTTGTTGTTGTTGAACTATTTTAGTAGTTGTATTATGTAAATATTGGGAGAGAGAAAGAGAGAGATGATTTGAGGATTGGATTAGTGGTGACAGTGAGTGTGTGGAAGGTAATGATGGTGAACAAAAGAAGGACATGGAGGGGATATAATAATTTGGTGTCATGTCATCTTTTTTGTTAATCATTTTAAAATTTTCTGTTAACAGAAATTAAAATAGTTAACGTTTAGTCACTTTTGTCATTAACATCTTTTAAAAAAAAAATTTATCAATGCCTGAATCGTTCGAATACCTATTTAATAGTTAACCCTTGTATTTATTTAAAAAGAAAATGCTACGATAACCCTACATTTAGCTTTTAATATTTTTAGTCAACTTAACATAGATTCTTTTTATTTTTATTTTTATTTTATGTTTTTTGCCTTTTTGGTGATGCAACGATTTTTATTTTTTATTGTTGAGACATTTAGCGGTTTGGGGCTTTGGGCCTACCAGCTAATGCTAAGTGGATAAAGAAGCCTGTGGGGCTTTCGTTGCGTCTTTGTCATAGTCTTGGTTTGGTTGCCTCCAACTTTCAACTTTATTAGCTCTTCTAAAAGAATGTTCTGCGAATCTCCATAGCTTATCCAACTTTAGGTTGCAATCTGAAAGAAACCATACAATATAATATGGTAATATGGTGACTAGTGGCATAACATACATCTCTTTGAGAAAATTGACTTTTGGAAAGGTTGTGGACACTATTTGGTGAAGAGTAATTTTTTTTTTTTGAAGTAAAGGAGCTCAACACAACAAGGTGGAGCAACAAAAGAATCAAGAACTAAACAGTAATAATAAATAATCCATAGTCATCTCCGGCATTGCCATCAACAACTATTTGGATCAACTCTACTCCAATCCTTACAACTCGTAAACGACCTATTAATAATTTCTGCAATTCCTGCTTCTTGATTCCTGAAGATTCTGTCGTTCCTTTCTATCCATATATGCCAAACAATAGCAAAAAATCCAATTAGCCACCTATTACGTTCCTCCTTCCTTATAGTCACTCCTGTCCAGCTTTCAAAATGTTGCTTAATTGTCCCTGGAACAACCTACAATCTACCATAGTCAAACAACCAAGCACACCACACCTGCCAAGTAAACTAACAACGAAGAAACAAATGGTGGAGGTCCTCAACATCTTTTTTGCATAAAACACACACGCTATCCAGCTGATCAATAATGCCTAGCCTTCGTAATCTCTCCTTAGTATTGACTCTACCAACTAGCACAAACCAGGTGAATAACTCAATACGTGGAGGTACTAAACCTCTCCAAATGAAACTAGTGAAACTATAGCTCGTAATTTCCTCCGGAAGTGTTTCCGCCTGCAAAACCTACACAAAGGAGTTAGTAGTATAAATGCCAGATTTATCAAATTTCCACACCAGTTGGTCCTCTCTCTCAGTTGTTAACTTGACTGATCGTAGAACTTCATGAAGTTGGTTAACTAGTTCCAACTCCCATTGGAATAGTTCCCGTCTCCACTGAAAGTTCCATATCTATTCTAGCCCATCCCAAAAACCACAATCCCCTATAACATATCCGTTCTTATTTGAAACCGAGAAAAGCCTTGGAAAAGTGTCCTTTAACATACCAGTCGGCAACCAACTGTCCTCCCAAAAATGCACTTGTCTACCATTACCTACTTCCAGAGATAAACCCCGAATCATTTTCTCCCTCACCTCCTGCTCTTTGATTTGTAACTGGAAAATATCCTTCCATGGTCCCCCTTTGGAAAATATAGACTGATGACAAAGCAACACATTAGGATTTAAGTTATTACAGGAGCACACAATCTTCTTCCATAATGGACAATTTTTCTTAGAAAATCGCCACCACCATTTGAATAGCAGTGCGGTATTTCGAAGTACTGCATCCCCCACTCCCAAACCTCCTAGCTTTTTCGAGGCTTGTACTATTTCCCATTTCACTAAAGGTATTCCATGCTTGCCATCTTCGTTGCTCCACAAAAATCTCCTCTGCAGTGAAATTAACTTTTCTGCTACAACTTTTGGCATTTTGTACAAGCTCAGGTAGTACACTGGCAGACTATTAAGTACTGATTTAATAAGCACCAATTTACCAGCTTTGTTTAACGTTTTTGCTTTCCACAAACTGAGTTTGTCTTCCACCTTATCTATAATTGGTTTCCATGTCTTGACAAGTCTTGGGTTCGCTCCAAGTGGAACACCAAGGTATTTAACAGGCAGGCATGCTTCCTTACACCCTAATAAATTGCACATTCTTTGCGACCACTCCCTATCACAATTAACTAGGATTAAGCTGGATTTGTCAAAATTAATACTCAAACCAGACATCACCTCAAAACACCGCAAAAGCCTCTTGTAATTTCTGATAGTAACCTCATCCTGTGGACAGAACAATATGGTGTCATCCGCAAACTGTAAGTGAGACAATTCAATGTTGTCCCGTCCGACCAACAATGGAGAAATCCTACTATTCCTCACAGCTTCAGCTACCATCCTATGGAGTACATCCACCACAAGTACAAAGAGAAAAGGGGAGAGCAGATCACCTTGCCTTAAACCTCGTTCCATCTTAAAGGATTTAGATGGCGACCCATTTATTAGAATCGACATAGACGCCGAGCAAATACACTCATTGACCCAGCTTCGCCATTTAGTACCAAAACCTATCTTTTGAATGACGATATCCACAAAACTCCATTTGACTCTGTCATATGCTTTTTGAAAATCCAACTTGATTATCGCTGCACTCTTCTTCCTCGTCTTCAGCCACTGCACAGTCTCACAAGCAATCAAAACTCCATCATGTATCTTCCTCCCTTTCACAAAAGCAGTTTGTGTCTCTTCTACAAATCCAGGCATTACACTCCTCATTCTTCGTACCAATACCTTTGATATGACCTTATACACACAGCCTACCATGCTGATTAGACGAAAGTCCTTTATCTCCTTTGCTCCAACGAACTTAGGAGCCAAAGCCACCCAGGTAACATTAGAGTCTCTTGGTAGCTTCGCAGTTCGAAAAAAGTCCATCACTACTGCAATGAATTCCGACCCAATCTCTCCCCAACACTTCTTGATGAAGTTCAAGTTGTAACCATCATTACCTGGTGCCTTAGATGATCCACAATCCCACACTGCCTCCTTTATTTCTTCAATCGACGGCATTATCTCCAACGCTGCCGCCTCGTCTTCATGTATCTGATTAACCAACCCATCACGAAAACCAACTAGCGCGGAAGCTTCCTGATGATACAAGTTTTTGTAAAAGTCCTTTATTGCAATCTTTATTCTGGCCTGATTCCTCACTAACCGTCCGTTTATCACTAGAGCTTCAATACGATTGTTTTAGAGGCAACATGGTGAAAGTACCTGGTGTTCTTATCCATCAACTTCGCATGTTGGGACTTAGACATCTGTTTCCAATGGACTTCCTTTCTGACATACCATTTTTTACAGAAACTAACCAGGGCTTTTCATCTCGCTTCTAATGTACCATCATACACTCCATTACTAACCATATCATCAATCTTTTTTATCTCATTCTCAAATTGTTTTATCCGCAAATCAACATTACCAAAGTGTTGCTTATGCCATCTACTCAAAGGTACAGTCAAAGCCTTCAACTTATCTGTAAACTGAGCATCTCCTAGACCCCTTCACTCCTCTTTCACCAGTCGGAGAAAATTATCCTGTGTGAACCAAGAATCTAAGCTTCGGAACAGCCTTGGCCCCCCACTCATCCTGCTATCCTCCATTATCATTGGGCAATGATCAGATAAACCCCTTGGGCCTCCTCTAAGTCGCGTCTCAGGGAACTCCTCAATCCACTCCAAGTTCACTAGCACTCTATCAATACGGCTGCATGATTGACCACGGAACCAAGTGTATTTACGATCATGCAGTTCTAGGTCTACTAGCTCCATTTCCTGGACCCAGTTCTTAAACTCTTCTGCCGATGTTGTTAACATACTAGCTCCTTTTCTTTCTTCCACCTGAACAACCTCCTTAAAGTCTCCCATAAAGCAAAACGGTACTTGACATAACTCTGACAGAAAACTCAACTCTTCCTACACAAGTAGCTTTTCCTCTCTTTGATGAGCACCATACACCAAACAAAATACACATTTAAAATTGTTTTGCAGGAGAAAGCCTTCAATGCACAGCCATCTTGCCCCTTTATAGCAATTATTTTTTCTAAACATCAGTTCATCCCACATGATTAACAATCCCCCAGAAGCCCCTTCCGATCCGACAAATTCCCATCCTACGGCACTATTTCCCCAAATTTGCATGACATCAAAATTTGTAATAACCTCCTTTTTTATCTCTATCAATCCTAACAGATTAACATTATATTTTTTCTTCAAATTTTTTACCATACTAATTTTTCCAACACCCCCTAACCCCCTAACATTCCAAGAATAGTAAATCATTTATAAATATTTTTACACACCTTATTTCGGTTCTTTGGACGACTTCTCCTTGCTTTCTTTTTTTGTTTTGCTTGTTTTCTTTTCATTGCAACGACCTCATTTTGAGCTTGAAGGATTGCCATAATATCTTCTTCCTCATTGTACTGTTCTGCTCCTAATTCTACTGCCAGTTCTCACGCAGCTCTGTTTTCTATCATATCATCTTCCCAACTATTTCTTTGTTTTGCTTGAGCATAGTCACTGTCTTCATCCTTCTGTGAACCTGCTGAATCCTCCAAGTCCCTCACGCTCCCTTCCGCCTCTAACGCTGTTTCTTCCACTATTGAATTTTCCTCCCCTGAGACCAATCCCTGAACATCATCACTCCTCAGATACTCTAGCGTTCTTTTCTCTCTCTGAACTGCCTCCCCGTGAATTACTTCATCAGTGGTATCCACCCCTTTGACCGTGTTTTTAGATTCTTGCCCACCACCCCTTGTCGTGCCCTATTCCCCCTGTTCCCCGTCCAAGCAATCGCCATGAGTGACCACCGCAACCTTACCTCTCTTCCCTGTTTGTGCAGTCGCAACACCATCCTCCGATACTCGCCCCTCGGCATGTTTATTTTTGTGCGTAGCTTGGCCGTCGTCTATGGTGACAACTCCCTCCATTGCACAGAGACTCACTGCATTCACCAATGATGTTTTGGGAACCCGGATCACTACATAATCAACCTCGACGTCCACTAATTCATCACCCTTGGGTTTGGTTGCGCAGCTGCCAGCAGCACCCGTTGCTGAAACACCGTTTTTACAAGCCACCGGATCGGGTTCGTAACTGGGTCCAAAACGCTACTCCACTTAGCCGTCCATCATTATCCTAGCTAAAGATCCTTGTTGGTTTTGAGCCCAAGACACTTCCGTTCCTTTACTCCTTTTATTCCTTTCATCAAATGTGTTCCATAGGGATTGGCCCATTATTGATTCCTTCCCCTTTTTATTTTTCAACACTTCAGCTGGGCTACGTTTGGTTTGGCCCACCATTACATTGTCCCTTTCTTTATTATTTAGCAATAAATTGGGCCTCACATCATAACTACCCCTTTTATTTAAATTGCCTCCAACCAAATCTGCCCCTCATGCCTTGTCTCATCATAACACCATGTTACCGTTTTTTTAGAATTGGATCCCTCACTAAATGACTGATATCCCAAGAATTCAGCTCCGTTAGTAACCGCCCTCATTATTGGCGCAGCCGTTTCCGGAATTAAACTTTTCTTATTCCATTCATTCAAATCATCCAATTGAATTACCTTTCTGCCCTTGTCACATTCCACCTCTCGAATCAACTGCACCACCGTCTCCGCCGCCACGTCACACCCCACCATCTTTGGAGTCCTAGTCATCGCATGAGCATCATTGTTCCCAATATCCATGACAAACCCGCCACTGTTACCTTCTTTGAATTCCATGTTGGTCACGCATTCTGATCCATACCTCTCTCCACCAACTTCCTTAACAAATATGTTGAATCCACTGGTACCTATTGTTAGGTGAATCCATTCGTTAATAACATCAAAGATACATGTACAATTTGTATTCGTCCCGCACTGAAAGACTTGCACGATTCTGTGTCTATGTCACACTTAACCATTTTCCCCCACTGTTCTCCAATTAGTCTGAAGGTGTCGACCGACCAAACATGCAACGGCACGCCAAAGCACTCCAACCATACCCTGCAAGTTTCACTTCGCTCGTTCTCATCCCATCTCCATACACTATGGAACATATTTAGAGAATTACACCTACTATGTTCGAGTGCATCTTCTACATCAAGCAAATTCTCAAAAGTTAATAAAGCTTTGTACGCCCCCAGCTCTCGAACTTGGACTCCATGCGGCCACTCACTTCATACTTTTTATGTCAATTTGATAAAATCAATGGCAGCCGTCATTCCCCAATAATGCTCTTTTGCAGCCAGACCAAATTTTCTTTTGCCACCGGAACTTCTATCTTCTTCGTCCATCCATTTCCATGTGGGTCCTGCACTTTCTCCGTCCTCTTTGCACATTCAAAGTGTCTTCTACCTTCATCCCTCCTTGTTTCTCCATATCTCCTGTTGCCTACATCTTCCATGTTGTTGTCCATCACATGCTTTCCTTTATTCTTCGTTACCTCTAATTTCCTCCGATACTTAGCTTCTCTGACAAACATTTCCTTATTCCTCAATCTCATACGGTTCATCTCTGCTATTGCCTTCAACGCCCCTCCTTTTGTAGTATAGCGTATGAACGCAAATAAGTATATGCTTCCATTCTTCTCCTTATGTGCTAAAAATATGTCATTTATCCTCCCTGCCCATTTGAATAAATGGAACAACTTTTTCTTTGATATATCTGCTGGTAGATTATCCACATAAATTGTGAAGGATTCAGTCTCCAATCGCTGATATTCTTCTCGATTCCAAATCCTCGGATCCTTTTCGTGGTACTGTGGTTGCCTAATTCTAGCCCTCCCTGTGTTTCCCCACCCCCTTTCTCCCTCACCCTCTCTCTCATTCCTCCCTGTGCCAACACTTGAAAAGTGGTGAAGAGTAATTTAATTAATGTAAGTGGTAGCAACTCACCAAGAATGGACATTTTAGAATTAGTGAGGCTTTTTCCTCTTAGTTGATAAGAATAATGCAGTTAAAACTTAAATAAATAATTTTTGGAATCGGCCCAATAACACAAAACATAAACATTTGGAATTGAGTAATTTTTTTACTAATGAACAACAAAAAAAGTTATTCTATTCTCACTATTTTCTAACAGCAGCACAAAGAAGTACTAGTGTTTGCTCTCATGAGTGGGTGGAGCCCAATTTAAATTAATCAGAGTTTTTCGGGTGGATTTTATTTTAGACACTATTCTATTCTTTAAAAAAGTTATATATATAAAAATAGCTAAAATTACTATTTGACAATACTTTTTAATTTGATCAAATTCTTCATTTTTTATTTCTTCAAATTTAAAAGTATTATCAAATAGTAAAAAAATATTATCTTAATTTTAGCTATATTGTTTTAGTATTGTCAAGGTTTTATAACTATTTTAGTCATCATAATAATAATTTCCTAAAACTATGCAGATAAAAAATAGTTACCCTAAAAGTAATACCACTAAACGAAAAAGTAATGATGCATAATTAATATAGGATTAACAACACGTTGCAATCAACTTTTACATAAGTACAACCACATAATCTTTCAATAATTCTCCATGTGTGTATTTATCCTCAAAATTTGCATATGTAAACTCAATTATGCATGCCAAATTAAGAATAGAATCAAGCATAGACTTTGGAATGTTCTTTATCATGAGGCATACTTCGTTTATATCCTTCCAAAAGTGTTCAATTTCCTCATGAATGAGTTTGCATACCTCCTCTTGTGAAATGTCATATTGCTTCATGCAACATTCAACTGCGGAAGCAACATGAACCCTTTGTTGCTTAAACTAAAAACAAATCAAAATCCAAGAGCTCATCAGTTAGATATGTTGTATAATAATGGTCAATATACTTATTGAATCATTTATTTATTCTTATATTATTTAAACTCAATTTTCAAACAACTTATCTTATATGAAAAAATTCATTTAACTGCTAATTACTGTTAAAGGTTTGTGATAGTTGGTGAGGATAGGTTGATATTGCGGTTAGCCTTTTTTTCCCTTTTCAGGTTCTAATTTCTATTATGTTTTTGTGAGACATTATCATTAGAAAATACACGTTTTTAAATTAATCATGTAATTTTTTTTATTAAAATAACATATATAATTATATATAACAAAATTTATTAATATAATTAAATTATTAGAAAAAAATTATAAAATTAAAATAAAAAATTTAAAAATATTTATAAAAGTACTTGTATTTAAGTAATATTGTAAAAAAATAGAAGAGAAATTAATATGTTTAGAGATATTGAGAATTTTAAATTTGTAAAATAAAATAAAAAGAAAACAAACTGGCATAGGAATTGACTAGGCTCACCATATTTAATTCAATAACTAAAATGAGTTATTTAATACAAAGTTAGTGATCAATTTAGTGCACCTAATATACTGGAATATTACTCCTAATGTGTGGCACCAATTGGCATACGAGCAAATAATATTATAAAATATAGTATTATCCATGCCATGTGTTACTCATAAATTTATTACATTATTATATGAGTTTAATTTTCATGTACGGACAATATATATATAAAACGTTTTACATAGTTGTGCAATTATAACTGTTTTTTTAGATAATTATTCACGCCGTTCAAATAAAAGATACTTATTTTTACTAATATGACATTATATAATTGGTGATGCATATGTAAAACGATTTTATACTGATAGTACATTAAAATCAAATTCTTATTATATATGACTAAATCATAATGTGACATATATATCACTAAAAATCTATGTCATCAAATTACACCAGTAAATTATTAACAAAAAACCGAACCTGAAACTAAAGTAATACACATTTTTAACAGTCTCAAACACATAATTATTGATGTAATTGGGATTTCGAAAATTATTTAGTGTGCACAACAAAAATCATTTTAGAATTTAACTTCATAAAAAAACTAACCGTTGACAAAGAACTTGGTATCCTTACAAGACAATACAAACAAACAATAACAACAGGACGAGAACACCATACATGCATATAATTAAAGATTAATTAAGGCCAAACACTCAAAAGCTTATTAGGACCATAAAACTGCTACACGACCACGGGATCCAAAAGCAGTGGCGCAATGTGGTCTTTACAGAGTGCACAATCTGTAATTTTATCTCCAAAATTTGCATATAGAAACTCACATATGCGTGCCATGTTAACAATGCAATCAAGGACTGGCCTTGGGATATATTCAATTAACTTGAGGTACTCTTCATTCATATCCTTCCAGTAATTATTGATATCCTTTTTGATGAATTCATGGGCCTCCTCTTCTGAAAAGCCATATTGCTTCATGCAACATTCTACGGCCGAAGCAGCATGTTCTCTTTGCTGCTCAAACTACAAATAATTGGTTCAAAATAGGCACATATAGAAACAGAGATCTAATGATACGTGTACATGCACTTTTTTCTAACCAAATTCAGTGAAATTGCTTAATTATTTATTGGTCTAACAAAAATCACTTATAAGACTATGTTACAAATTAAATAATTGATCAAATTCAAATTAAAAGTTGAATTATACATATATATCATTGTCAAAAAGTATTAAAATATTCCACTAAAAACTTGTGTGTGTAAATTAATTAATCATGACTTTGTTAAATTAATATTGATTCAATTATTTAGGGAAATAAGATACTATAGGCCCATGAATTAGAAAATAATACTTAAGACATAAAATAGTAATAATATCTTATTAGTAGCAAATGGATTTAATTTATATCTATCAACTTAACGTGAAAACTCACATGCAGTTATTTTTATATGAAGTTGTTAGTTGAAAATCGTTAAATAATAATTTAATCAAATACGTCAAATTATATAATAATTCTCAACTAAAAATTTCATATAAAGACAACTGCATGTAAATATTCATCATTAACTTAATCATATTATCATACTATTATGCAAAAGTTAATAAATAAAAAAAGTCAAAATTATTAAGTTTTTTTCTTTACAACTAGTAGTTCTTTCATTACACCCTTATAAAATGATCAATACCTCAAATAAATTAGTGATTATTTACAACCAATTAAAATTAAACTCTATTAGCAATATAACTATTTATGAAAAGTTATTTTATGATATGATAAAAAGAAGCTCTTACATTAAAAAACATTTTAAATATATAATAATTTATATTATTTTACCTAATAGTTTTGAAAATAAATAATTTTATGAAAAGCTCTCTCCTTTGATATGTGTATGTCAACATTATATATATATATATATATATATATATATATATATATATATATATATATATATATATATATATATATATATATATATATATATATATCATGAAATTATTTTTTTGACACAGTCTTTTTAAATAAGAAATTTTTTGGGTTTTACTTGAATTTTTTATAATTTTTTATTTATTTTATGCTATTTTTTTAGAAGACAATAAAGATTGAATTATAATTTTTTTTTTGTCATAAAAATTTTAATACTATGTCAATAAATTACTTCTTTTTAAAATTTAAAATAATAAAAAAATATATATAAATAATTATATCTCTAACAATATACCTTGTGTGAACCCAAATTATTTGTGAGTCTGGCAATAAGTGTCGAAGCTAGTAGGATGGGTGGAATATTATTAGAAACCCAATAAAGAGTTTCTTTGGTTGTGAATTCTCCCAAAGCAATAAACATTACTGTAAGCAGTTCATATCCAAAAGTAGCAGATGCAACAACCTTATACTCATCATATGACGGAATATATCCCTCATAGCACCATCTTGCTTCATCCATGTAACCTTGTGCATAATGAGACAACTGAAGATAAATTAATTGATGAATACTTCATTAAAATGATGATTAATGAATATAATAATTAATTTAAAATTAAAAAAAGTAAGAAATAAAGCCTACGGCCTGTTTGAGACATTGCAATATCAAGTTTGATTCTCCGCTTCCAGCATTTAACTCTATTATTTCATCAACAAGTTCCACAATTGAATTAAAAATCGCCTTAAAGCAATCTGGAAGAGATTCAATGTAACTAATATCCCATCTGAAACACAAAAAGGTTAAAAACTAATTAAGAAAGAAACGTGATCGTGAAATTAAATTATTAAGATAATGACCAAAATAAATATAAACACATTGATCATGTATAGATTCTTTTTAATTGAGATGTGTAGCATAATAATATAAAATTGGTCAATTCTTACCTTCGGATTGCCTGTGTGAGGAGCTCAAGTTCTTCGATTGTTCCATAGACATCATAAGTATCATCAAATATAGTCATCCATTGAACCACTTTGGCCACCACCCTTCTAAAAGTAGTATATTTAGGCTCAGAGTTCATAGCAAATGGCCAGAAGTATAACTCAGCTATCCTCTCTCTTGCATAAGGGACCTTTTTCGAAAATTCTAACTTTTCCCACCACCTATAATTAATCGTACAAAAAATTATATCTTGTCGATTATAGGAGCTTTTCTTTTTAAAAAAAATCTAATAAAAAGTGCTTAGTTAGATTTAAAATACTTACTTGGTGGCACTACCAACCTCTTTCCGGTACCATTTTTGCAGCATATTGAAATCTAGTTTTGCAAACTTTAGAAGAATTTTATCATGCGTAGAACTTTCTTCGTAAAAAGACATATATGACCTTGCCTTCATTCTTGGAATTGCCTTGTGAAAAGGTTGTACTAAGCTTTGATTGACTTGTTCAGCAAGAGATGGACTCAATTGATTGGTGATAGACTTAAGTTTATTGTATGTGAATTCATGTGCTTTCTCTAATATATCTTCCCCATGAACCCTTAATTGTGCAGCCTCATACAAGCTCCACATTCCTTTAACATCTTGAACAACAATTATTTCATCGAATTCTCCTTTTTTATTCTTGAATTTGTTGAAAATATCTGTATAATTCACATTTATACTAACTATTGTAAATCCATAAGTATTAGTTTTTATATTGTAATTATATATATATAAGATAAAAAATTAAAATTAGTTTTACATGCATTGTACCTGATGAAATGTTATATCCTCTTTGTCTGAACAAACGAAAAAGTAATGTAATAAAGTGAAGGTCACGTTCCTCTATAGCAAGATCTTTGTTAGTAAAATCCTTGTGAATTTGTACTAATATCTTATCAATTTCATTTTCAAAATGATAAGATATACTCAATCGTTGAATTGAATCAATTAAGCTTAGTTTTTGTAAGATATTATTGTCGTTAGAAGACAAATTTATCTTCACTTTCTCTTTATGCATTTGAACTTCTTGCTTTCATGATTTTGTTCACTTCCTGCAAATGTTTTCGGTTTAATAGTTAATTTAAAGGAGTGAAAAATTAGCAAATGAGTCTCTCTAAATATGATCAACTATTCATTTTGATCTACATTTATCATGATATTTTTTTTTTCTTTTAAAGATAACGAGAATCACATTCTAAACTTTTCGATGATAAATATTCTAATACAATGTAATGGTACTATTTTATTTAAAATTTTAAACGTATAAGAAAAAATACATAAATAATTATATTTTTAACAAAATTATTATATGATAATTTATTGAAGAATTTATTGGTTCGATTTCATTCTTAAATAAAATCAGATACAAATCAAACTGGTACGTGCTAATAATGTTTTATATTTCAGTTATACATATCATTTTTCAATTTAATTTGGTTGTTAAATAAATTTTTATAAAAGCGAATATTTACTAAATTTGTTTTCAATATGAGTTAACTTCAACAAACACTAACAGAAAAGCGGGTGTTTACTGTTTACCACAGAAACCCACCGACTAAGCAGATTTAGTGGCAAATCTTTTTAAGCGAGCAAATGACTGAATTGCATCTATTATCCATTACTAATATTATAATTAAAATGTATCATATATTATTTTTTATTATAATTAAAATTAATTTTTTTTAAATTAAATAATTTTTTTATTAATTTTACAACAAAATGTATCACATATTACTCTTTTATTATAATTAAAATCAATTTTTTTCTCTAAAATTAAAGAATTTTTCTTTCTTTTCTACTAATTTTAGTTTACAACCAAAATATGTTATATGTCACCTCTTCTTTGTATTTGAAATCAAATATTTCCTTCCAAAATATAAAAATTCTCTCCTCTTTCCTCTTCTTTTATCTATCTTTCTCATTCCTTCAACTACTTTATCTCTTTTATATATATCCTATGAAGCACGAACACTTCGCTGAGTTATCGTGTCCGCGTGTCAGACACATCTTGGACACGACACTCACCGACACTCGTCCGACACGCGTGTCTGCTGTGTTCAACCGTGTCTTAATAAAAGATAAAAAATTCTTCTTCGGACACGCCTGGACACACCTAAATACCATCACGTGTCCGCGTGTCCAGTCTTATTCTTAACATATATCCTTAAAATAAATTTAGATATAGTATATATTATTATTTATTAAAACAAAAAATATTTTAAATACTTGATATAATTTATAAAATAAGACATTAAAAATAATTAAAAATTTTATTTTATATTTTAATATCAATAAAATATCAAAATATCATTACAATTTATCTAAAAAATAATTTATATTTTATATATATGCGTGTCCCCGTGTCATGTAAGATTTTAAAATTCACGTACTCGCGTGTCCCGTGTCCCGTATCCGTGCATCATAGTATATATCTATTATATCTATTATTCTATTATATATAACTAATTTTACAACTAAAATGTGTCATATATCATTCCCTTATTACAATTGAAATCAAATCTTTTTTTCTAAAACTAAATATCTCTCCCTTCATCTCTTTTCCTTTCTCTGTCTCTCTTATTCTTTTATTCACTTTATCTCTCTTATATATTATTATCAATGACTAAAAGATTCTCACCCAGAAAAGGATACGGGATACACTGGCAGGAAGTTTCCGGGTTTGCTGTGGTAAGAGAAAAGTCATCTCATGACTGGAACTGACTCAACTGCTCAAGGCAAGAGAAAATGGCTATTACTTCCCGAACCTAAATCTGTTACAGAATATCTAACTACAAATTTAAGAATCAAAACATAAAACATGACATTCTCCAACTATATTCAAATTAAATTAAAATTAAAAATTAAAATACTAAAATTAAAATATAGCTATATTAAATATTATATTTATATATTATTAACTAATTTAATAACTAAAATGTGTCACATGATACTCTTTTATTCTCTTATCTACCTCCTTTTTTTTCTATTTTTTTCTATTCTTTTCATTCTATATATAATTTATTATAATTTATATTTTATATTAGTAATTTGACAAATTAAAATGTGTCAACAGATATTTTTTTTATTATAATTAAAATAACTTTTTTTAACTTCTAAAATTAACACATCTCTCTCTCATTCTATTTCTTTTATCTTTCTCTCTCTTTTCTCTCATTCTCTATTTTTCTCTACCTTTATGTTTTATAAAAAATAAAATTAACAATATAATATAATTTAAATAAAAATATTTTTATATACATATTTTTTATTTATTTTTAAATTTTTACTGCTTATATTTTGAATCTATATTTTTACTTTTTTTTTCAAATATTTATTACAGATAATTTAAAAAAATACTAATATTGTAATTAAAAGTTAAAATTAAGATTTAATTGTTTTAAGAAAAAAAAATTGAGTTAATTTTGTAACTATCAATCTAAATTTTTTTATGCTAATATTTAGTTATATTTTTATATATATAGAAAAAATATTACTTTTAAATAGCAAGCATAAAAATTAATTATTTTTATTTGTACAACAAACTTAACACTTAATTAAATATAAAAGTATACATGTTAAATTCTTTTAAATTTTAGATAACAAATATTAAAATTAATTATTAATAAAAAATTAAACTCTTTCGTATGAAAATAATAACTAAAAATTTATTATTTAATTTTATTTTTATTTACAAAGACCCTTATCTTCTTAGTCAATAGAGACTTTTGTCCTTTATAACTATTTTATAAAAATAGTTTAATGTTATAAATTTTTTATATGATAATTTATAATATCAGGATCGACATCATTTTTAAAAGATTTATATTTCCGTAATAGTATTACGAATAAAAATACTAGTGTCTAACTATTTATGGCCAAATTGTTCGAAAATTTGCAACGATCTTCATTGTCTATAGCAAAGTTGAGCTGGATTTTTTTAATTGGCACAGACTTAATACTCATCGTGGCAAATTCGAATGTTCTCTACTGCTAAGTTATCTGTTTATACCAATGAATTCGGTGTTTCTCTTCCTTTTTTCAAAAATTTTTTATTAAGTTTTTTTTTTTTCAAATTTAATCTCTAATCTCATATAAATTCATTTTCTCAGAATTACAGGTTTATCCATTATTGTTTTTGGTTTTTTCTCTGTCTTTTTCTTTGTTATCATCTTCAATTGATAAGTTATGCTTGTCTTATTATATATGCTAAGTTTTTTTTATTGTAAAATTTCTTTTTTGAAATGAAAGGGATTTTGAGGGGTGTGAGAAAAGTAGCGATGGTAAGGAAGGTGGGAGGAGTGGGAAGAATAGGGTTAATTTTATAAAATTTTACCGAGACAAAAAAAAAAAAAAAAAAAGAGCAGTTTCTATGAATCTTAATTTGGGGTTAGTGTTGATTTTGCTGAAAATGATAAAAGGAATATGCTGATATGATATATTTGCATATCTTTAGGGCTTAAATCTTGATATGATAGATTTGCATGTTTGCTGACAATTTTTTCTTTTTCTGTCTAAGGGTGTTGTTTCTTGTATTTATATTTCTTATGTTGCTTTCATTTTTAATTCTAGACTTTGTATGAGTTTCTAATAGGTTTAATTATTATTCTGTTGATCCCTATAGTTTTGCGAAATTTTTAATTAAGTCTCTATATTTTTTTTCTTTTAATTGAGTTTTTGCACAACTTTTTTTATTGAGTCTATATACTTTTTTTTTCTTTTTATTTAGGTCTTTGTACTAATTTTTTTTAGTTGAGTTCCTTTACAATTAAGTCAATTATTGTAAAAAAAGACCTAATTAAAAAAAATTCATTCAGAGATTAAAAATTTGGTGAAACTATAAAAACTAATAAAGTAATTAAACCTTTCTAATATTGCAGAGAGAAAGCTAGAAAGAACATAGAAGAATGAACATGCATGTAAACTGTATTATGATGACTAGAATCTGATCCTTACTTTAATAGACCTGATTCAGAGATATATAGATCTACTCCTACCTTTTCTAACCTTTTAACTAATATTATAACAAACTTTTTTATCCGTTACAACGCAGATAATACCTAATGGCATATTGGCATTTATACTTGCTACAAAATTGATATTTCAAGTGTTGTTCTATTTAGTTACTTTCTTTCTTTATATGATGAAATCGCATTTGTGACAATTTGACATATTTATTCATTTCATGCATATTGCTGCAATCTAATAACTAATTCTTGTTAGGTTTTCAGTGGTTAATCAAGTCTGAATTTATGTTTGGAATGGATTTAGTTGTCATTTTGACTTGAAAGTTCAATTGGTGAAGTACTCAATTCAAGCTGGGAATATTTTTTTTTGCAAGTTTGAATTTCTTTGAACATTATTTTGTTGTTTGAACTCTATTCATATAATCTTTTATATGTGACGTGAATTCATTGCCTAATGTCAAGGACTTCATTTTAATAAGTAAAGAAGAGTTTTTATTTGTTAGATAAGAAAACAAAAACCTAAGTTTAAAAATATAAAATCAATATAAAATGAATCCGATTTATTAATTAACTAATTATAGAAAATGTTTACAAAATGCACACAAGGCTATTTTAATACTGTGACTCTTTAAAAATTAAAAACAAAAAAAATAACAAAATTACATTTCAACTTAATTAGGTTATCTTCATTAATTAAAAAATAAAAACAAGTGAAAAAAAAAACAAAGAAAGTATATTATTAAAAGGACATTCCGATGCATAAGCATATTAATGCAAGATTTGAAGAATGATCCATTTGAAGAATGTAATGTACAACTTAACCTGATAATTATTTCGGTGGTTATTTTTACAGTTTAAACTTGTAATTTTGAAGTCACATGGAGACAACTTAATTATTATTCCAAAACTCTCTTTTAAAACATGTGTATATATAAACTAATTATGTATTTTTTATAACAAAACATGAATTTAATTTTAATGTACTATCAATTAATTTTACATATGTATCTAATTATATAATACTATATTATTAAAAATAACTACTATTTCTATTAACTGTGTGAATGATCATTCAAAAAAACGATTATAATTGTATAATTATACAAAACATTTTATAATGTGAGTGAATCAAAATTAATCCCAACAAAACTTACGTCTAACCATATACAAAAAGTTATGGAAATTTTTGGGGGATCAAGACCCTAACTTGCTCGCCTTTAAATCCACCCCTGGTTCTGATTGGAGAATCCCTTCAGTATGACCATCAAGCTCTAAGGACTAGAGAAAAACTTTTATGGTCATTTAGATTAACAAATCAAGTGAATAAATATAATGGTTTTTTTTTCGGGTGTTTAGCCCGTTGTCCATAAAAAAAAAAAATAGTAGGTGTTAAAATTAACTCTCTATATTTATAAAAGTCAATGCATATTTAAAACATAAATTATGTAATGAATTAAACATGTATAAGTAAAAAGAAAAAAAATTAATATTAAAAATAGTATATTATATAATATTTTATATTTTTAATTTGATTAAATTTGTTTTTTAAAACTTGATCCAAAACTCGTTTCTCTTTATATGATTTATAAAAAGGAGATCATTCAATTTAAATTGTTGCATTTTTACAAAAAATGTTAGAGGATTATCACAATTTATTATTTAATAAAAATATTGGTCTCTAGACTTTTTTTATTATATATTTATCCTATAATTGTTACTGTGCTATCTCATACACGCCTATATGCTAAATCTTTTTTCGTTAGTTGTGATGAGAGCTAGGGGTTGCATTTGCATATTAGAAATACAATAAGGAAAAGTCTAGAGGGCTAGCAATTTTTGTGTTTTTTGACCAGCACTTAACCATCAAAATAAAAGTGAGTGATCTCCTACCATTAGATGTAATCTCACACCATTAAAAATACTATTAATAGCTAATTAATTGTTACAAAATACCAAAATTACTGCCCCTAACATTCTTCGTACAATAATATTGATAACTTCTTTTATATAACTAGGAAGAGAATTGGAAAAACTTCACGAACTGAGAATTGTGACCAGAGAATTTTCGCATTCTCTCCCAGTCTCAGAAACTGAATTTCATTGAATTGAATTTTCTAACGAACTTTATAACTAGCAACAACTGTTATAAATAACATTTCTTCTAACTACTTGTTATTTTAACCTCCTAACTAATTCTGCATAACAAATTCTGCCATATTAGCATTTTTAATTCATTTACAATTACCATCGATCTCAACTACTAACTATTCTAACAAATTACTCTATAACTCATGTAACACCATCCATATATATATATAACTATCACTCTTGTTAAAATTCCTTACTTAAAACTAATAACTTATCCAAGCATTATTGAGTCTCTGACGTAGAAGTTATCAGATATATACTATCCGTATTTTGAATATACGTAATAATTAAAAAATTACGACGATAATATATGTATAAATTAACAATATACTCATGTCATCATAGAAAATTAAATAAGATACCAAGGATTCAGAATCAGCATATTTTAAAAAAGTATCGTGCCAAATGCTAGGAGCAAAATTTGCAGAGCGTCGCTTTATTGAGTTAGAAGGGGCACGTTGACTCGAAGTCGTCACTGAAACGGGAGCTTTTTTTTGAAAGAAAGAGCTAGACACAAAAAGTGGAGAAACGGAAGCTGATGAAAAAGACATGGTGGTGTTTTTGATATGTATAGTATTGGGAAATGAACAATGTATGTTAAGGAGTTAAGAACCAATCACTATATATAGATGTGATTTCTAACAAGTCTTTCACTAATTAGAAGGTTTAATACCCTTCATAGTTGGCAACAAAGCATTGATTAAAATGCTAACCTCGGCAACAATTTACTATGCAATTAATGCATTCCCCAAAATTGATGACGGGATGAGCTGCAGCCTGCATAGCTTGCTATTTCCGTGGTCCATAAAACAAGATAAATAAATAAAGTCTGAATAATTATTTTATAATTAGATTGAAAATTTACTAAATACTATTATCAACTTTTAATTTTCTAAAATTAAAAATAAATGACTCTAAACTAAGAACTTTGTTTCTTATTCTTCATAGTTTGACATTTTATTAGAATTGAACAATAATATCTATATTTGATTTTACAACCAATTAAAACTAAGCTAATTAATGAGCTCATTTATTTGTACTTTTATAACAAAAGTAATTTTTTTAAAAAACTTATTTTATTGTTTGAGTTATTTTTTTTTCTTCTTAAAAAAATAGAAGCAAAAATTAATTAATTACATCTAAAAAAAAATTGTGTTAGTTTATGTACGAACAAGTACGCGTGTATAAAAATGTGTATTGTATATATTTAATATTATTATTAAAAAAATAATTTTACTTAAAGTTTTAAAAATATAATATATTTATTCTTTACTAATAACCTAGCAACTATTTTATTTTATTGAAATAAATAAATAATATAAAGATTTTTTAAAAGATTTCATAGAATGTGTAGAATAATTTTTGCATTCCATATGACCATAATTATAACTTTATTAAAATTATTAGTTACATATTTTTTATATACAAATAAATTACTTTTTGCTGATTCTTTAAAATATAAATATGCGTAAATGTAAAATAATTTTTTATTTCTACTTGTATTTTTTTTTTAAAAGTACTTCTCTCAATCTTACAAAATGAATCCGATATTCCTTTTCCATTCTCAACTTTCATCTACCTATTTAAGTTACTATTTATTTAAGTTACTTTAATCTATAAAATTTATTATTTGAATTAAACAATCGACAAATTTCTTATATAATAAAATAGAAATAAAATTCCAAGTTATA
Source organism: Arachis hypogaea (assembly GCF_003086295.3). NCBI lineage: Eukaryota > Viridiplantae > Streptophyta > Magnoliopsida > Fabales > Fabaceae > Arachis > Arachis hypogaea. The sequence continues at coordinate 17,228,291 of NC_092053.1, read as the reverse complement.
GCTAATCGAGATTATAAGAAAATAAACGAAGATGCAAATTAAAATAGTTTAATTATTAGTTTATTGCTCATAAGTCTAAAAATGTTTGTCAATTTAAAACTTAGAAATGAAGAAAATCTCATCTCCAAATTGTTTAAACTGTGATGTTAATAGTTTGACGAATTAAGGGATTATAAGAGGGAGAAAAATAAGTTATTTTCATTGTTGAAAAAAATGGAAAATTCCCTTAAAAATATCTGTCGAGTAATTACACTTTATATACTATATATTCCCGCTAAAAAAAATTACAACAAACAAGGCTATATCTACTATTCATAAAAAATAATCTAGGTAACACCTCTGACAAGCTAATATTGTATAAATTTAACCATCCTAACTTAAAAATATTAAGGTGGCAGAGCTTTAGAAAGAAAATCAGCAAGTTGGTCTTTGGAACTAACTGACATCTGAGACCAGACAAATACTTTTCACGACCAACGTGACAGTCCATTTTAATGTGTTTGGTTCTTTCATGAAAGATGGGATTATTGGCAATGTGAATGGCTGACTGGTTGTCACATAATAGAGTGATAGACTTTTGAAGCGGCGAACTAATGAAATTCATTCAGAAAGATAACCAACTAGTTTTACAAGTGGCAACAGTTTGCTTCTTACTCTTCCAGCTAACGAGAGAGTTCCCAAGTATGAAGTAATAACCGAAAATAGAATGACGAGTATCGACACAGGTAGCCGTAGCCTAGTCATTATCGGCAAATCCGATGGGATGCAGATTAGAAGTAGAGGAAAAGAATAGACCAGTTGCAGGTTTGCCCTTTAAATATCGGAGTACCCGAAAAGCAGCATGTAGGTGAGAAGTGATTGCACAGTCCAAAAGTTGACTCAAACATCCCACAACATAAGAGATATCGGGTCTAGTGTTTGTGAGGTAAAGGCGTCTGATGAGTTGTCTATAAGTAGTGTTGTCCGTTAAAATGGTACCGGATTCCTTCGAGAGTTTTTTTACTATAATCAAAGGAGTGGAGAGAGGCTTGCAATCTAGATAACCAAAATCCTTGAGAAGGTACATAACGTATTTCCGCTGATAAATGTGAATTCCAGAGTTAGAGCATGCTACTTCCATTCTCAAGAAGTACTTGAGATCACCAAGATCCACTACAAGAAAAAGCAATATTTGTAACAAAAAAATTGTTACAAAAAAGAAGAATTTTGAAACAAAAGGAATTTGTAACAGAAAAAAGGCCGATGCAGTATGTCCCGTTACAAAAAATTTTTGTAACAAAAATGAAACTGTTACAATTTAAAGTAATATTTTGTAACAAATTTCTCTGATATAAAAAATCAAAAGTCATTACAAAAGTGATAACAAATTTTGATTTTCAAAATATTTTTGGTAACAATATATTTTTTCCTATCATAAAGTTTTGTTACAAAAGATAACTTGATTTTGTAACATTTTTTTTCTTTAGTTACAAAAGCAAAATATTTATTTTGTAACAGTTTTTTTTAATACAAATTACATGCATAATTTATGAAATTAATTTTTTAATTAACTGATATATTAACTACTTTACTAAACAAGTCAATATTTATATAATATGTAAAAACATACATAATTCAAATATGCTTCATTTAACTAAAATTGTTTTAAAACAAAATAATATTAGTGAGTACATTGATTAGTTCTACAAGTTATATTTCTTGCACAAGTTCAACCAAAAGTTACAAGTCTAACATAGATTATTGTATCTATGAATCAAAATATTCTTGAGCCCTTAAGGTAGCATGTTGTCACCATTTTAGCACTCCTGTAAATAAAAAAAAATAACACAAAAAATTAGAAATAAGATATAACACCAATTATAATTTTTTTTTATTAACTTTTATCCAAAATGTTTAAAAATATTTTGGCAGAATCTCTCCTAAAACTTGGATATTTCCACCGTCTACGGTTCTGTCAAAAAAAAAAAAAAAACAATTCACTATTTATTTCTCAACCAATACACAACCAAATTTATCAAACCAAATAATAGGACATTTGTCATTTCTCAACCATGACACACAAGTAAAATATAATAAATAGATCCATATACAAATTAAACTATACTAATAATATATGAATTATCTAGAAATATGTATTAAAACCATAAGCAATTTTAGGAGTACCTTTAATTGTCTAGTTTCTTTCATTGTCAAAGCACGCTATGAAAGAGTTCACAACGGCTTGTTGAGCTTCTAATTGAGCTTTCACTCGAGCTAATTCCTCCTCTTGCTGTATTCGTTACTCTTCAAGTTTTTCTTTGAGCACATCTATTTCCTTTGTTAGCTCCTCACGGTCTTGCATTGCCTCTTCCAATTAATTTTGATAGATTATTAATTACAACAAATTTTAATTACCAGATCATGATTAAAGAGCAAACAAAGGAGTTCAATGAAAAACCAAGTTAATCATGCTGCAATTCTGTTATTTGGACCGACTAAAAATGTGATGAAGTATGTGCAAACTTACATGGAATCTGGCGGTCCCAGAGTATAACAAGTCCTTTATACAACCTGCACATCAAATCCAAATCCTTAACAAATTTGAAGCTTCAAATTCCAACAAATAATATCTACGAAGAAGCCATTAAAATATAATAGATGGTTACTAAGTAATGAAATGATAGATCCCAACTAAAAGTAAAGAAAAGTATGTATACTCTCCGACACCCTCAGCCTTAATGAACTTGGGTAATCCATCTGGCAAACCTCTCGCAAAGCCAGGTTGGGTTTGCACACAAACTTTGACAGCTTCCATGGGGCACAGTGCAATATTAGCAATGACTTCAGTAGAGGCTAATCCTGCTAGAAATATGAAGGTTTTGTACTCGGCTGTATTCTCTGGGCTTGCAAGATCTTAGTAGTATTTCTTGAAGAATTCATAGAATCCAAACTTGCATGCTCCCTGAGCACTGTACCCAAGCAGTGTTGGGACCCAACACCTGAAGAACCCTCTCATTCCTTGCTCCTTCATTAGAACTCCGAATACTGATGATATGTTCTTGTACTTTACTCGGTCAATCTGAAATACATGTTAATTACTCATAAAAATACATAGAATAATTCTCTAAGAAAATAAAGCAAAAATCAGAATAAAAAACAAAAATTACTAAAAAAAATAAAAGAAACAGAAACAAAAATAATAGAACACAGAAACAAAACAGAATTAAAATCACTAAAAAAGAAAGCAAAAACTAGAATCAAAATAATAAAACACAGAAACAAAAATTAGAATCAAATATCATTTCTCCAAATAAGCTAAAATAAGATTATCAACTATGTTACACACTAATATTTTCAACCACAACATCAGCAGAATCAACTAACAATAATATAGGATTCAATATTTCAGCTAAGATTATCAACTAACGACATAGTTAACAATACTCAAATAAACTACACTTACTTTCAGCAGAGACGTAATCAGACTAGACCGACAGTAGACGAACGAAGCATGGCTAAACCAGGCTACAAGAGATAGAGCATGATGCAAACTTCAGCAGAAAAGCAGAGCTGACGGTGACCACGAACAACGATGACGACCACCACCACAAAGACCCCTGCGATGACGACCATAGGGCGACGGCACACATGACGGAACAAATACCAATGAAGACCACAACGCCACCGCACATGACACGACGGCGGAGGAGATGGTGATTGCAGAGGACACGACCACGAGGCAGACATTTCTCGGGGGCTACGCCGGTGCTTCTTCTTCCCGCAGCAGCTCCATTTTGCTTTGCAGAGTTGAGAGTGAGGCTCAGAGTGATGGGTGGGGGCTTAGGATTTTTTTACAGCTTTACTCTTTTACTTTTCACACTTTTACTTTTAGTATCTTAGTTTTTTTTCTTTGTATATTTAATTATTGTTATTTATATTTATAATTTAATAAAATTTCTTTAAGTTTCACAAATTAATTTTTAGTTAACTTTAAAAATCTTATTATTAATTAAAATTATATATTAATTTTCTAAAACAATATAAAATAATATTTACAATTTTTGAAAATTAATGAATATGTAAAAAATAATATATAAAATATATTTTAAAAAAATTATATAAACAATTTTTTTAATTTTTGAAACAAAATAAAATTATTTTAAAAAAATTATATAAACAATTTTTTTTACTCTTAAAGTATTTAACATTTTAAAAAAAATTATTATAAAATATACTTATATTTTGTGACAAAAAAATAACTTGTTACAAACAATGTTGAATTTTGTGACAAATTAATTTTTTGTTACAAAATAATTAGAGTTTTTGAAAAAAAAAAGATATTTTGTTACAAAAAAATTAGAGTTTTTGAAACAAAAAATATTTTGTTATAAAATATTTCAAAATTTTGCAACTACTTTACTTTTTGTTACAAAATATTATAATATTTTGTAACAAAACACCGGCTCGTTACAAAAACTAACATAACTTGTAAAAAAAAAATAGATTGTTACAAAACATTATTCTTTTGTAAAAATCACCAATTATTATTACAAAAAAAATATTTTTTTGTAACAATTTTAAATTTGATCCAAAATTTTTATTACAAATGTTCCATTTTCTTGTAGTGATCCTTTATTTTAAACTTGTCATCCAAAATTTGCTTAATGGAATTGATTTCACCAATGTCATTTTCAGTTAAAACTAAGTTATCAACATATACTAGAATAGCAGTAAAGCTTTCGAATTGTTTCTTGATGAAGAGGGAATGATCATCAAAAAATTGTTTATAACCAGCATCAACAAGAGTCTGAGTGAGCTTAATATTCCATTGTCTGCTTGCTTGTTTAAGTCCATATAGAGACTTTTGTAATTTACAAACTAAACCTGGTTATGATACAGCCAACTGGGTGGTATCTTCATATAAACTTCCTTGTCCAAATCTCCATGAAGGAAGGTGGTATTGACGTCCAACTGTTTCAAATGCCATTTCTTTGTCGCTGCTAATACTAACATTACTCGTAGGGTAGTCATTTTGACAACTATACTAAAAGTATCACCATAATCCACTCCTTGCACTTGAGTGAATCCTTTTGTAACTAGCCTCGCTTTGTGCCTTTCTATGGTACCATCGAGATTGAATTTTACCCGAAAAACCCATTTGCAACCCACAGCCTTCTTACTTTTTGGGAGTTCAGTAAGACACCAAATTTTGTTCTAATCTAGAGCTGTCAATTCAGCTTGTATTGCATTTCTCCAATATTCATGTGCAGTCATTTCTTCATAAGTGCTAGGTTTCAGATTTAAGATGATGGATATAAAAAGAGACTTATATTTTGGGATTATTTTATCATATGATAAGTGTTGTAAGATAGGATATAAAGAGTTAGAGTTGGCAAAGTTGCTAAAGTGAGTTACGTAGATTATCATACAATGGTAGTCCTTCAAATAAGAAGGCGATTTTTTTATTTTTTCAGATTTTCTAGTGATGCAGTCATGTGTGCTGTCATAATTTTGTGATGCAAGTACATTATTCGTGTGTGGTGTGGTAATGGGTGCAATGGTGTGTAAAAAATTGGTGAGTGTATTGAACTTGAGAAATGTTCATTTGAATATGTGAGTGTGGTAGGTGTGAGTGATTGCAAATGATGTGTAGATGGTGTATCATATTGAAAAAGATCAATGCATTGTAGAATATGAGTGAGTACTGCATGAATGTCAATGCTAGTGGAATGTGAAAATGAAAAATAAGTTTCATAGAAAGTTACATTTCTAGATATGAAAATTTTCTTTGATTTTAAATCAATAAGTCGAAAATTCTTTGTTCCTAATTTAAAACCGAGAGAAGCTGTTTTCCTGCTCTTGGGTCTAATTTTGTTCTTGAATTTGTTGATGTGAGGCATATGTAAGAGAACCAAATATTCTTAAATATGAAAAATCAGGTAAATTACCATACAAAAGCTTATAAGGACTGGTATTATGTAGTTTAGCGTTGGACAGCCTATTAATTAGGTGAATAGCGTGAGCAACAGCGTATTGCCAAAAACAATGTGAAATTTTTTATTGAAATAACAGTGCTTTAGTAACACCTAAAATGTGCTGGTATTTTCGCTCTACAATTCCATTTTGCTCTGGTATTTTTACACAAGAAGTTTGGTGTAAAATGCCGGTAGATGCAAAAAAATATTTTAGAGTGAATTATGCCCTATTGTCAATCCTTATACACTTAACTTTTTTTTTCAAATTGTATTATGACAAAATTCACAAAATTAATAACCAATTGTGATTCTTCATATTTGGTTTTCATAAAAAAATCCAAGTGAATCTGCTCTTGTCATTTAACACAGTAAAAAAATACCTATGTCCTTCATTAGAATAGACAAAAATAAGATCCCAGATATCCATATGAACTAAGTCAAAATAGTCTTTTATTTCAGTGGTACTAAAATAAAAAATAATTTTTTTTGTTTTGCAAAATGACATGAGTCATAAGAAAATTTTGAAACAATACAATCTATAAAAGGATAATACTTCTTCAGTAAAATCAATTTATGCATGGGTATCTATCCTAATCTAAGATGCCAAATGTTGTTGTACTCACTGTGTGAAGGTGTTGTGGAATGAGTGGTAGTCGTAATTGCCGCTAATGAAACTTGCATTGCTTTGTTGAAAGAGAGAAAAGTGAGAGAATTCATTCTCTACTCATTGTATATATATATAACCCTTCTATACACTAAGCAATGTCAATCATCGTTGATGTGGATCGATCTTGTATCTCACAACACTTATCATTGATTAATAGTTGACAATGTAAGTTTGAGGTTAATTTTGACACAGATATCAGTTTAAAATTAAAAGAAGGAATGTATAAAACATTTTTGAGAAAAAAGTTTTTAGAAAATGTGATTGTGCCAATGATGGTGCTAACAGTTTTGGTCCCATTTAGCAATTTCATATTGATTAGAGCAATATTTAAAAAACTTGCAAAATCTTTTAAGTCAAAAGTCACATGATCTGTTATATTAGAGTCAATGACCCATAGTGCAGATTTTGGTGTGATAATGCTCATAATTTTCGCATTAAAATGTAATGCAATGGTTTTACCTGAAGTAGAGGTCTGAATGGAATTAGTCAAAATTCGACTTGTATTATAAAGTTGTTGCTGCACACTTTTGTCTTTGATCAACTCTAACAAGACAAATCTTTGCTCTGGAGTGAACCCAGATCTTGATATTCCAGTGTTCTTTTGAAGACAATTGAGAAGGGACTGTTTGTCACTGAGTATATCATCATGCCCCTCATTGATCACGTGATTGATGGTGATGTTATGTTACTGCAGTTGATAGAAATTGGGGGAGTATCCATGCTTCTCATAACACACATCTTTTGTGTGCTCTTGCTTGTTACAACGAGAGCATGCCAATGTAGTTTCACGACTTCTACTACCTAGATTTTCTCTAGAGTGAAGAAAATAGGGGTTTGATTGATATTGAATTGGACTTGTGGTGTTCTTCAAAATTTGAGATTGAAGATTTGTGAGTTGTTGGAGGAGATTGGCACTATTCTGGTTGTCAAAACCACCACTCGAGAATCTGTTCATCATTTTGAGAAATCAATGAATTATAAAGTAATAAGAATTCAGATCTTCTTCCTTCCAACTTGTTGATCAAAGCAGCTATGTTCACGAAAAAAGAATCTTGCGAAATAATCTCTTATCACACTCTATTGAATGAGTTTAAAGGAAGAGGTAAGAAAAGGTAAAAGAAATGTCGAAAGAAAAATTAGAAAAAAAAAAGAAAATGCCAAAATGGACAATAATTGAATCTCAATTCACAACTTTTTTAATTTCATTCATAGCTTTATTGCTCTCTACGCTTACCGCATCATGAAGAAAATCTCATGCCCTAAACTCTTCAAGCTGTGATGTTCAGGGATTAAGAGAGGGAGAAAAAAAGTTATTCTCTTTGTTGAAGAGAATGAAAAATTCCCTTAAAAATATTGGTCGAGTTATTACACTTTATAATTTTATATACTATATACTTTTTATGTACTCTACTAAAAAATTACAACAAATAAGCCTATATTTATTATTAATAAAAAAATAATGTAAATAATAAAAAATATTTTACTTTCAATCAATTTAATTATAATTTATGTTTAAATAAATATAAAAAATTATTATTTACGACTGTAGCTTCATTTTTATCATGAAATAAAGTATAATACTTTAATTATATAGGCTATCATTTATGTCTTCATTAATTTTTTTTGGTATTTTTTGTTATAGATTAATTCGTTGTAAATTAGAATTTTATTAAAAATTTATTATACACTAATAAATGGGTAATTTACCCAAATAAATAAATTGAGTGAATCATTTACCTAAATACACAAAATGAAAACTTGTTACGCGCATGTGCATTTTTATTATTATGTAAACCGTGGTAGCCAACTACGATTTCTAATTTCTACGTAAACCCGTTGCTACCAGGGACGGATTATGGTTGGAACACATTAGGCATAAACCGTGGTAGCCTCCCACGGTTTATGAAGAGAATTCGTTGAACATAAACCCTCCTAATTTCCCACGGTTTATAAAGAGAATGGCTTCAAGGTAAAACCCCTAGGTTCCCAAGGTTTACATGTTAGGTAGTATAAATACATAAACAAACATATAAAAGTGATTCAATTAAACATATAAAATAAATGGACTTACTCAGATGAATTTAGTACACTAAACAAACATGTCGACATTCATTGACTTAACCAACCTTACATTACTCAAATTAAGAGTGCCTAATACAACTTAAACAACAACGACGACTCAATAAACCAGTGGCGGAGCTTAATTCAGACAAGGGGGGCCATGGCCCCCCAAACTTTTTATAAAAAACTTAGTAGTACTTTTTCAAAAGATAAAAAATAATTCAATTGATTTAAATACTTTACTATGACTTAAAGTATCTAATAAGTTCAATAAACAACACTCTCTCTATCTTTAAGTTCAAATATAAAAAATTAGATATTTTTTATTTATTTAATTTAATATTATTTTATATTTTACTATTTATTTAATTTAATTTTTTATATGATAAAAAATAATAGAATATTCAATAAGTATTAATATTATTGTTCAATAAAAAATTTAATATGTTTGTTTAGTGTACTAAATTCATCTGAGTAAGTCCATTTATTTTATATGTTTAATTGAATCACTTTTATATGTTTGTTTATGTATTTATACTACATAACATGTAAACCTTGGGAACCTAGGGGGGTTTACGTTGAAGCCATTCTCTTCATAAACCAGTGGAAAGCTAGCAGGGTTTATGTTCAACGAATTCTCTTCATAAACCGTGGGAGGTTACCACGGTTTATGCCTAATGTGTTCCAACCATAATCCGTCCCTGGTAGCAACGGTTTACGTAGAAATTAGAAACCGTGGTTGGCTACCACGGTTTACATAATAGTAAAAATGCACATGCGCGTAACAAGTTTCCATTTTGTGTATTTAGGTAAAGGATTCACTCAATTTATTTATTTGAGTAGATTGCCCTAATAAATTACTGTATACACAAAATAAAATTTAAATTTTGAATTAACTACTCTACTAATATAATTAATTAAGTGATGCCTATTCATATCTATAATTCTATAATAATATATAGTAGCAAAATCTAGTTTGGTGTCTAATTTTTTTTTTAATTTTGCCCTATCTAATAATCTACCCCACTATATGTCAGTTATTCTATGTTAAAAAATTTCCACTACTTCATATTCTCTCGTATCATATACATTCACGTTCTCTCTTATCTCATTAATTCACATTCACGGAACCTCTATCAGTATCTCTTACCTCTTTTACTATCTATCCTCTCATATTATTGTTACTGCATAATCAAAAAATTTTTTTTATCCATCTTCTCTTGCATTCTTCTCATTTCATTTAAATATACCATAAAACCTAATATAATTTGCCTGAAAAAAGTTAAGTAATTTTTTTTATCTTATAATCATTTTATATTTTGAGATTCAAAGTTTTGTATTTTTTATTTTATTCAAGGTTTATTTTTATGTTTTATTTTAGTTTTATTAATAAAAAATGTATTAATATTAGTTTTAATATTTAACCTTTAGGATAAATAAAAAGATGAGACTTTTTTATAAATTAGATGATTGAAAAACTATTTATTTTAAAAAAAGTTAAATCTATTTTTTGACTATAGAAATATATATAATTCACTATTGGATTTAATCAAAATAAATATATGTTTATTTAATTTTTTAAATTTTACATCAATTATTAAAATCATGATGATATAATATATGTACTCCAATAAAAAAAGTGAAAATGATTTTATAACTATTTTTTTTTTGTTGGAACGAAACATGACTCGATAACTATAAAGTCTACTATAAACAACTATAGATAAGTAAAATAAGTAATAAAAAATGGACATAAAATTTAACTTTTTTGTTATTTAGTATAAAATAAATATAATAAAATAAATCACTGTTCTTATACATAATGACATAAAATTTAACATTATCCTTCTCTAGAGCCATCTATTTTTTTTTAGTTTTTATCCTTATGTTTGTACTTTATTTTAATTTTATTAAACCAAAAAATACTAATGTCATTTAATTTTAATTTTTAAATTTTATTATAAATAAAGATATGTAACTTTGTATGCATTAGATAATAAAAAAATACTCATAATAAAAAAAAGTTTTACTCATTCGTTACATTTATAGGAGTGTAGATGATTCACATAAGAGTTATAAGATTTTTTTTTTGAATTTTATTTTTAAATTAGTATTCACTTTTGAGTGTAATAATTATGAACTAATATATGATGGTAACTAACTGCGATTGAAGAGAAGATAGAAAGAGAATAAAAAACAGAGGAAGAAAGAGAGAATAAGCTAATATAAGAATGGTGGTGAGGCATATGTAGATAGATAATGGTAAGAAAAAATAATAATGAAACTAAAAATTAAAAATTCTAAAAAAATAATAAAACTAAAGATAATTTAAAATATTGAATATAAAATTATAAGAAATAAAATTTTTTAGCTATTAAAATTATGCGAAAGAATGATTGATTTAAATATAAATTTTTATAAATTTATAATTGAGAAATGAATAAATTTACAAATATTTATAAATTTATGTCTTCATTGCTTGTATACATAGTAACAACGTAATAATTTTAGTATTATATCTAAATTAATTTAAATCTAATTATTCTATATATTAAAAAAATTAAATAACTTATAAATTTTTTTATTTTTTATTTTATACAAAACTTTTGAATGCTCGATATCTTAAATTTTTTTTAAAATGATAAAATATGACTTAACAAGTAAGTATGAAAAATAAGTATTTAACTATTTATATAATAGTTATAGATCTAGATATCTAAATCAAACAAGAAAATAATTCTTTTAACAAATCTTTAACAACTCAAAAGTTAACACAATGGATATGTATGAATCAAAGTGATAAACAAAAATGAGAGATGCGATAATGGTATGGTGATAATTGATTGCGATTGGGGTTAATAGAAGAAGAAAATAAAGAAGGACAATAAAACAAGGCAACATAATAGTGACGGTGAGATAATAATAATTATACATGTAAAAAAATAATAAGAGAAAATAATAGTGCATAGTATGATGAGATGATATAATCAAAATAAAAATTAATAATTTTGAAATAATAATAAAATTTAAGATAATTAAAAATATTCAATATAAGATTAAAAAATAATTTTTTTATCTATTAGAATGGTGTATCTTCTAGAAGAGTGTTTTGAATATGAATATAAATTTATAAATTTATTCCAAATTAAATAGGATTGAGAAAATAAGTAAATTTAATATATAAATAACTAATTTGTAAATAATATTAGTAAATTTTTATCTTAATTTTGTTACACATAATAATAATATAATTTTTTTATTTTTTAATTTAAATTTATTTATTTATTTTATACTTTCTACATATATTAAATAATTTAAAATATTTTATTTTTTTATAATTTATTTTTTAATTATTGATATTAAATTTATAATTTTAAAAATAAAAATATAAAAATATTTTTTTAACTCACTAGAAAAGCGGCTGATCGTACCTGTTGAGCCGCTAGTATTTATAATTGCATAGAGAATAAGGTGTTAGAGATGCATAACCATCAACTGCCAATAATCTAATCACGATTTCAACTTTTAACGGCAAGGTATTAAAATGACAAATGGAAGTTTAGTACTTGATTTAATGCGAAGACAAAATTTAACATCTAAATCAATACTTTAATTTTTTTTTTTTATCAAAGATATGAGACTCGAACTCGCAACATCTTAATTGATTATGGAAAGACTATGCCATTTGAGCTATTATTCATTGGCAAATAATAATTTAATTTGTTGTCAATTATAAAATGATATTAAATCTCTAATTAATGAAAGCTAAGGTATGGTGGCTAACTCCCTATAGGCCTATATAGAATATGATTCATGCATGCAAAGGGAGATGAGTCAGAGCATTTCTGATGTTTATTTTAGTTTAATCTTATTTTAAATTTTATAAAATATCACATAAATATTCATAAAATATTAGAATTATGTATCTTAAAAATTAATTTAAAATTTATTATAATATTTATTATTTTAACTTAAATTTTATATTATTTTTAATTATTTTATTTAATAAATTATTTTTTTAGATCGATATAAAAAAAGATCATATTACTTTAAAGAAAAATCAATTAAATTTACCTATTAATGTCTCTAACCGCCCATTCCCAAATTTGAATAAGAGTGGTCCATCCGCCGGCTACATTAGGGCACGTGCTACAAATTTTTTTTCATAACTATAAATTACTCAATCTGTTTTTCAGTTTTTCTTCTTTTCTTTAGTTAATTAAAATCAATTTATTTCACGCATCATTACTAAGTATTTATTTTTTAGCTTAACTAACATGTATTATAAGAATATATGTTAAAATTCTTATTAATAAAATTTTTTAAATTTTTTATTTTAATAAATATATATAATAAATATATTAAAAATTTAAATTTTACATCTTTTTCATAAGAATCTTTTTAATTGCTAATTTAGTGACATTAACTAAAACTTTATAAAAATACTAAGTATATTAAAATTAACTATTAAAATTAATTACTATGTATTATATATATTTTATACTAATAATTAATTTTTATAATTAATTTTAATGTACATCTATGATAATTATTTAAAAAAAAATGACTTAAAAGGAGCAACTAAATTGTTTGTCGGTTGGGATGGGGGAAGAGACGGACAAATAACAAATTTTTCGCTGATACACACACTGTAATTCATGGAGTGCAAAGCGGCAATGCTTTAATTAATTAATAATATCTGAATCGGAAAAGTATAGGGAATAACCAGGACTCGCAATTATGAATAGGATACACTATGGTAGGATTTAGATTACGTTCTAACTCTATTTACAGGTTTAAATTTTCTCTAAAGTTCAGTTCTACCACACAACTAGTGTTAAATTTGTGTGATGACCAAGCTTATATTTTAATTTGACATGATAAATTAAAAATAGTATTTTATGATTATAAATTTTTTAATTTTAATATAATACATTGTCATTATATAATAAGTATTAAATATATTATTTAATATTTATTTAAAATAAAATATAAATAGAACAGTTTAAAATCTATAATATTCTTGAATCATAAAAAAAGAGATCTGAAAAGATAAGAATATATATAATTGTATTGGTATTATATTGTAACACCCTACCATACAGAGTTTTATGCTTAAGTCATAATTTAAAGATGGCAAGGTATTACGACCTCTAAAATTAAAATTTAGTACGTATAGTAGTATGAATGATGTTTATAACTAGGAGCCTTTGAAGGAAAAATGGGTAAACAAAAATCGTGACTCGAAAAGCGCAACACTCCGATCGATAACGTACCGAACAAGAATAAACCAACGTGAGATTATATATATATACAAAAGAGTGTCAAAAACGGGAATATCAAAACTCAAATCCGGATGCGAAGATAACCGGTCCGAGCATAGCAATATATACATATAATAAAATAAGGAAATCCCAAAGGAAACCCAAAGGGACACAAAAACAGAGAACCTAGTCTCCAAAATCTCCTCTAAGAGGAGTCATCACAGTTTGTATTATTCAATGGAGATAAAAGTATCTAAGAGAAATCATAAAATCAAAACAGAGTCCCAAGAACAAGGATCTTCGCTAATCCAGAAGTCTCCAGCATGCCTCAACGAGAAGCCTCGCGTCCTGCATCTGAAAACCACAAAATCCGCATGGGTGAGAACCAGAGGTCCCCAGCATGGTAACAGTTCCCCATATATAACACGTAATAATAGAGGAAAGCCGAAGGCAATCCTAGGACTTCCTCCAGATAATATCAAAGCTTATAAACAAGCTAAACCATAAGTGGCAACTGACTAAAGATCCTTCAATCTAACTAATACTTCCCTTTCCAATTCCTTCAGACCTCCCAACCACCAGTAGGAGTATAATGTAGCAAATACAGCTAAATCAAACAAGAGATATACAAATAGGAACAGATAAGGCATTTAGACAATTAGCAAGTAATATGCAGTCAAATAGGCAATCTCAAACAATTCATATAGTATGCATATGATGAATGCCTGTCCCTAGTGGCTGATGATATCATCTGTCAGTTATAGAGCCAACTTGACAAGTCCTAGTAGCTAACCATTAGACTGTCCCTCTGTCGTGTCTCCCCAACTTGAGTTATACTCAACAAATCGTGATCATAATCATGATCCATATCCATCACCCTCACTGGTGAATACTTATGGAGGTGAGCTCATCTGGGGCTTTCACAGTGCCCGGCCACTCTGACGACATAGGGTCAAAAGAGCTTCGAGTCTCAACCTGGAGCACGTGGTGGCTAGCCACTGCTTCCTCCCAGGGAAACCCTCATCTCCGATAGTGGAAGTGCAAACATTCACAATTCATTCAACAGCATATATGCATTTATACTTAGGCATAATCATGGCTCCGCCGTAACATGGCAATGATCCAGCCATCCGGCTCACGGTTAAATCCATAACCAGCCAATTCATTAACAATTACGGCCCTTCGGCCCATGGCATAACAAGCACTTCTACCGCCATCCTCCGCATCTCACATAATCATCTTTGATCCTTACTGATCATTCATTTTTCCCTTGTTTCACTCGCAAGTTACCACATTCACTAGCTCCTTGTCTCATTGCTAGGCATATCATAATGATTTAAGACATAAGTGGTGAGATCGGAGGCTTAGAAGTATGAAATTTGGCCTTTAAAACTCAAAAATCAACTTTGGGATGAAAACAGGGCCATGCATACGCGCACTCCACGCGCACGCGTGGATGGCCACAAAAAAACTCATCGACGCGCAAGCGTCATACGCGCGGATGCGTGGACGCGCGGATTGAAAAATACCCAAACGACGCGCAAGCGTCAGCCACGCGTACGTGTGGGTGCTCTTGCACCCCAGGCACAAAACTGGCACAACTCTGGCACAACTCTCGGGAAAATAGCTGGGCATTTGGTGCAGCGCATCGACGCGCCCGCGCACACTACGCGCACGCATGGATGGTGCTTTCTTGAAGAACGGCGCGTACGCGCCAAGTTCGCCTACGCGCGGAGGGTCATTCTGCTAAAAATTTTCTAAGTTAAAAGCTGCAGAATTCACAAATTCAACCCCCAATCTTCCGACGGACATAACTTTCTCATTTTAAATCGTTTTCCGCCCATTCTTCCAGCAGCGTGGACATCCCGGATCCAATTTCATTTCTAAACAAGTTTGGTACAAAACGGGGATCCGTAGTCCAAGTTATGTCCCGTCAAAACATGCCCAAAAACTATGTTTTCATACAAAACCACAAGGTGCCATTTTCAAAACAAACAATTTTCAACTCTTTTCAAAATCAACCAAAACATGCCAATTTTGCCTTTTTCGAAATCAATCAAAATGTACCAAAATCAACATCAAGCCATCCTCAACTCACACATTGACACTTTACCAAAATTCCTAAAACCACCGTCCAACCATTTTAACACTTCTCAATCAAATTGCTACAGGGCAAATACAATATCATATCACACATCCTTCCTCATCCCAATTTCCGATAATACCATTTCCAAATCAAACATTGTTATACATAATCATCATCATACTCACCATCAACATGATACCACCCACCAATTCAACCTCAATCATTCATCAAGCATATATCACAACATGTAGTTTCTCATATATCACACAATCAAGGCATCAATATTCATAATCACATATATGATCACATCATATATCTCAACCATTCAACAATATCATCAATTCAATGCCTATCTTAGGGCCTCTAGCCTAAGTATTTCCTACCACATTACATATTAGATACGAGAAACCGAGACCATACCTTAGCCGATTTCCCAAGCTCAACCGGAGCACTTCCAAACCACTTGTCCACAAGTTCTCTAGGTATCAACACCTCCAAGAACAGATTTTTACCACCAAAAATCCCTTTTCAAGCTTTCCAAGGTCTCAATCAAGCCCCAATATTCACATATACACAACCTAAGCCACAATCATCATACCCATACACAACATCTCAATACCCAAACACCATACAATGAAAAATTACACTAGGGTTGAGAATCTTACCACACCCAAGGTCCAAAGAAATAAGATTAATCTTCTCCTTCAAGAGAGTTGGGTCCTATAACATCAAAGAGCCCAAAATCTCAACATTTTTGCTCATGAAACTCAAAAACAAGGCTGGAAATTCGAAGAGCAAAACGTGGGTTACCTCAAGATTGGTTGTATGGATTTTGTAGAGCTCTCCACGGCGAATGCGTGGCCGAAAATGGTGCGGCAATCGGAGCTCTTGATCAAAAGTTATGGTGGTTTGAAGATCAAATGAAAGAAAGAACTTGAGAGAGTGTTCTTCCCTCCGTTTCAGCGTGTTTCTTGAGTGTAGTGAGGAGAGCGAGTGCTGAAATGAGTGTATTAGGTTTAGTTTAGTTGGGCCAAGGGCCCACTTAGGGTCCGGTTGGCCCGGTTTGGCCCGTTCGGCCCGGTTTGGCCCGTTCAGTCCAATCTTGGTCCGATTTCTATAAAATTGGTACCGAAATTTTCGTCTCAATCTCCTCTATCATATTTAGCCATAAAAATCACATTTTTGGCTTTCTAGAATAAATTCTCATTTATGGGTTAATTATCCGTTAATTAACCGGGTCTTATATTCTACCCACCTAATTGGGAATTTTGCCCACAAAATTCAAATTCAATTACCTGAGAATAAGTGCGGATAATCCGATCGCATCTCCGACTCAAGTTCCCAAGTGTGTTCCTCAACACCGCCTCGACTCCATGCCACTTTGACTAATGAAACCTCCTTTCCACGCAACCGTTTGATAGTAGTATCATCAATTCTGACTGGAGTCACTGGAAGCATCAAATCTTCTCTTAACTGAACCGATTCAGGTTCTAACACATGGCTAGCATCAGGAGTGTACTTCCGAAGCTGTGACACGTGAAACACGTCGTGCAGGTTCGAAAGATGAGGTGGTAGAGCCATCCGATACGCCACCGATCCAATCCTCTCCAGGATCTGAAATGGACCGATGTACCGAGGATTCAACTTCTTTGCTTTAATCGCCCTACCTACTCCTGTGGTTGGAGTAACCTTAAGGAAAACATGATCTCCTTCCTCAAATTTCAAGGGCTTCTGCCTCTAATCAGCGTAACTCTTCTGGCGACTCTGCGCCGTAAGCATCCTATCTCGGATTTTCTTGACTTGTTCAGTGGTCTCAACTATCATCTTCGGCCCCAACAAGCCTTTCTCTCCAGCTTCATACCAACATAGCGGAGATTGACATTTTCTCCCATACAAAGCCTCATACGGAGCTATTCCGATACTCGGATTGACCATCTGTTTGAGGATGGTAAGCTGTACTCAAGCTTAATCGGGTTCCAAAAGCTTTCTGAAATGCACCCCAAAACCTCGAAGTGAAACGAGGATCTCTATCAGAGATTATAGTAGCAGGTACACCATGGAGTCTCACAATCTCCTTTATGTATAACCGCGCTAGATCCTCAAGGGTGTAAGTCATCCGAATGGGTAAAAAGTGAGCTGACTTCGTCAGTCGGTCCACAATCACCCAGATAGCATTAAAACCAGCCCTAGTCCTTGGCAATCCCGACACAAAGTCCATTGCAATACTTTCCCATTTCCATTGGGGAACCTCTAAGGGTTGCAACATCCCGGAAGGTCTTTGATGTTCAATCTTTACCTTTTGACAAGTTAAGCACTTTGAAACATATTCCGCCACATCATTCTTCATACCTGGCCACCAAAACACCGCCTTTAAATCATGGTACATCTTAGTACTTCCCGGGTGAATGGAGAATCCGCTTTTGTGTGCCTCCTTTAAGATATCTTGCCTCAAAGTGCCAACATCCGGCACAATGATCCTACCCTTGAATCTCCATAACCCATCTTTTTCTTCCGACACTCTCCACTGTTTTCCTTGCTCGATAGCCGGTAACACCTTCCATAACGCTTCATCATTTTCATGAGCCTTTAGGAGTTCGGACTTAAAGTCACTTGAGATTTCTAATTGGCTCAAACACAAAGTTCCAGATACTTCTCGAGCACCAATTTTCAGACTCTCGAATCCCTTGAGCAACTTCTCCTCTTGAAGCATCATCCAAGCCGCATATAACGACTTCCGACTTAACGCATCCGCCACTACATTCACCTTTCCCAGATGGTAATTCAACTTAAAGTCGTAGTCCTTCAATAATTCTATCCACCTTCTTTGCCTCATATTAAGCTCTTTCTGATCAAAGAGATATTTCAAGCTCTTGTGATCGGAGAAGACTTGGAACTTAACCCCATAGAGGTAATGCCTCCACACCTTCAAGGCAAACACAACCGCAGCGAGTTCCAGATCATGCATAGGGTAACTAACTTCATGAGGTCTCAACTGGCATGAGGCATACGCCACCATATTATGATGCTGCATCAGCACGCACCCTAGACCCTTTAGTGAGGCATCACAGTACACCTCAAATGGTTCGTTCGGCTCAGGTAACACCAACACAGGTGCAGTGGTCAACTTTTTCTTCAACGCCTGAAAGCTCTCCTCACACTCAGGAGTCCAAACAAATGGTGTGTCTTTGCGGGTTAACTTTGTCAATGGCAAGGCTAATTGCGAAAAGCCTTTGATGAACCTTCGATAATAGCCACCTAAGCCCAGAAAACTCCTTATCTCAGTTACTGTGATTGGTTGCTTCCAATCCATCACAGTTTCCACCTTAGTTGGATCTACTACTATTCCCTTCTTACTCACCACGTGACCCAAAAACTTCACCTCACTCTTCCAGAACTCACACTTAGACAGTTTTTCATAGAGTTTCTTCTCCTTTAAAATCTGATACACGGTCCGCAAGTGTTCCGCATGCTCTTCTTCAGTCTTGGAGTAAATCAGTATGTCGTCAATGAAGACAACAACGAATTTATCCAGAAACGGATGGAACACTCTATTCATGTAATCCATGAATACTGCAGGAGCGTTCGCCAACCCAAAGGACATTACAGTGTACTCGTAATGACCATAACGAGTCCTAAAAGCGGTCTTAGGGATATCCTCACCCCTCACTCTTATCTGGTGATAACCGGATCGCAAATCGATCTTGGAGAAAATTCCAACTCCTTGTAACTGATCCATGAGATCATCAATTCTCAGCAGCGGGTACTTATTCTTTATCGTGACCTTGTTCAGCTGCCTGTAATCCACACAGAGCCGCATACTCCCGTCCTTCTTCTTTACCAGTAACACTGGAGCACCCCACGGGAAAACACTTGGTCTGATAAAGTTCTTACCCAACAAGTCCTCTAACTGAGACTTTAGCTCGGCCATCTCTAACGGTGACATTCTATAAGGAGCACTTGAGATTGGTCCGGCCCCAGGCACCAATTCAATAGCAAACTCGACCTCTCGGTTAGGTGGAAATTCATCAATGTCATCAGGAAACACCTCCGGAAACTCACGCACCACCGGAATCTGTTCCAACCTTTGTTCATCACCCGAAACACCCGCGGTTAACAACAGGATACCCTGACATTCGATTCCGGAGCAGTTCACCATCATCGAATTAAAGTAACAATTATTCACCACGACCGGCCCTTCTGTATCTTCCGGCATAAAGTACACCGACTTTGTAGAACAATCAAGCAGGACATGGTTCTCAGATAACCAATCCAATCCCAAGATAAGATCAAGACCGATCATCGGTAAGCAGATTAAATTATGGACAAAATCATGCTGCTTGAACCTAAATGAAACTTTCGGGCATCCTAGCCTAGTTACCATGGCCTCATGGGTAGCATTATACACTTTTAGGTCATAACCTAAGGTTACGATCTTCAATCCTAACTCATGGGCTTTCTCAAATGCAATGAATGAATGCGATGCTCCCGAATCAAATAAAGCATTTAAAGTTTGACCAGCTATTTCACAGTTACCTCGGATAAGTGCCTCAGATCCCTCAGCACCTATAGCTGAAGTGGTGAACACCCGACCAGTCTGCTGTGCTTTTCCAGCACCTTGTTTCTGCTTCTGGACAATTTACGGCTTTATGCCCCGCCTTTCCA
Organism: Arachis hypogaea; assembly: GCF_003086295.3. Lineage (NCBI taxonomy): Eukaryota > Viridiplantae > Streptophyta > Magnoliopsida > Fabales > Fabaceae > Arachis > Arachis hypogaea. The sequence goes on along the minus strand of NC_092053.1, from coordinate 17,207,597 downwards.
CAATTGTAGCACAAACCCCATCCGTCCTTGCATGGTGCTCTCGGATAGTGACTTCCACACCTAGTACAAGCTTGATCATTCTGAGGCTACTTCCCAAACCTTTTCCCTTGGGAGTTGTTGTTGTTGGGCCTCCTAAAATAACCTCCCTTCTTGAAAGGTGGACCTCTAGGTGCAAAGCTCTTCCCTCGGTTCTGTGGGAATGATCCTTTGTGACTCCCTCTCTCAGCAGCCGCCTTCTTCACGCACTCTTCAGCAACTCTACACTTGTTCACCAACTCGGAAAAAGTTCTGATCTCCATTGGTCCCACTGAGCTGAAAATATTACTCTAGAGTCCTCCTTCATACTTAACGCACTTCCATTCCTCATATTCCACCGGAGTCCCTTGACACATACGAGAGAATCTGAACAACTCCTCAAACTTGTCAGTATACTCAGATACGGATATAGTACCCTGCTTCAGCTGCAATAATTCAAGCTCCTTGGCCGTCCTAGCAGAAGTCGGAAAGTACTTCTTATAGAACTCCTCTTGGAAGACATCCCAGGTGATATAATCGTCACCCTGCTGCAGGAGGCGTCGGATTCCTTGCCACCAATGCGACGCTTTCCCAGTGAGCAAATAGGTAGCAAACTCCACACGCTGCCCTTCAGGTACTACCTGCGCTTGCAGTGCTCGTTCCATGGCCTGAAACCATGTATCGGCCTCAGTCGGGCTAGTGGTTCCCTTGAATTTAGGTGGATTAACCTTCAAGAAGTTTGCCAGTGTCATCGGGCCTTGAACTCCACCTCCGTCATTACCATGGTTGTTCATCTGTTGACCAAGAGCCTCAGCAGTGGCTTGCATAGCAGCAGCCATGTTCTCCAACGCAGTCATAAAGTTCACCGGGTCATTAGGGTTAATCTCTGGTGCACGAGCGTTCGTATGACCTCTCCCACGGCCTCTACCACGTCCACGAGGCACCATCTGGTTCCTATACACACCAAACAATCGATATTAAGTTGACCAGTCTCAATATCGGAAGTCTAGTGCTTCAAAGTCCCAAATGCATGCTCATGAACATTTATGCCAATTATATCAAGCAGATATACTAATAGCACATAACACACATACAGAGAATGCACAGAAGCATAGTCAGTCAGTCCCTCAGGCTCTACAGGAACAAACTGCTCTGATACCATAATGTAACACCCTACCATACAGAGTCTTATGCTTAAGTCATAATTCAGATATGGCAAGGTATTACGACCTCTAAAATTAAAATTTAGTACGTATAGTAGTATGAATGATGTTTATAACTAGGAGCCTTTGAAGGAAAAAAGGGTAAACAAAAATCGTGACTCGAAAAGCGCAACACTCCGATCGATAACGTACCGAACAAGAATAAACCAACGTGAGATTATATATATACAAAAGAGTGTCAAAAACGGGAATATCAAAACTCAAATCCAGATGCGAAGATAACCGGTCCGAGCATAGCAATATATACATATAATAAAATAAGGAAACCCCAAAGGAAACCCAAAGGGACACAAAAATAGAGAACCTAGTCTTCAAAATCCCCTCTAAGAGGAGTCATCACAGTTTGTAATATTCAATGGAGATAAAAGTATCTAAGAGAAATCATAAAATCAAAACAGAGTCCCAAGAACAAGGATCTTCGCTAATCCAGAAGTCTCCAGCATGCCTCAACGAGAAGCCTCGCGTCCTGCATCTGAAAACCATAAAATTTGCATGGGTGAGAACCAGAGGTCTCCAGCATGGTAACAGTTCCCCATATATAACACGTAATAATAGAGGAAAGCCGAAGGCAATCCTAGGACTTCCTCCAGATAATATCAAAGCTTATAAACAAGCTAAACCATAAGTGGCAACTGACTAAAGATCCTTCAGCCTAACTAATACTTCCCTTTCCAATTCCTTCAGACCTCCCAACCACCAGCAGGAGTATAATGTAGCAAACACAGCTAAATCAAACAAGAGATATACAAATAGGAACAGATAAGGCATTTAGACAATTAGCAAGTAATATGCAGTCAAATAGGCAATCTCAAACAATTCATATAGTATGCATATGATGAATGCCTGTCCCTAGTGGCTGATGATATCATCTGTCGGTTATAGAGCCAACCCGACAAGTCTTGGTAGCTAACCATTGGACTGTCCCTCTGTCGTGTCTCCCCAACTCGAGTTATACTCAACAAATCGTGATCATAATCATAAGTACAACTCGAGTTATACTTATGGGGGTGAGCTCATCCGGGGCTTTCACAGTGCCCGGCCACCCTAACGACATAGGGTCAAAAGAGCTTCGAGTTTCAACCAGGAGCACGTGGTAGCTAGCCACTGCTTCCTCTCAGGGAAACCCTCATCTTTGATAGTGGAAGTGAAAACATTCACAATTCATTCAACAGCATATATGCATTTATACTTAGCCATAATCATGGCTCCGCCGTAACACGACAATGATCCAGCCATCCGGCTCACGGTTAAATCCATAACCAGCCAATTCATTAACAATTACGGCCCTTCGGCCCATGGCATAACAAGCACTTCTACCGCCATCCTACGCATCTCACATAATCATCTTTGATCCTCACTGATCATTCATTTTTCCCTTGCTTCACACGCAAGTTACCACATTCACTAGCTCCTTGTCTCATTGCTAGGCATATCATAATGATTTAAGACATAAGTGGTGAGATCGGAAGTTTAGAAGTATGAAATTTGGCCTTTAAAACTCAAAAATCAACTTTGAGATGAAAACAGGGCCATGCGTACGCGCACTCCACGCGCACGCGTGGATGGCCACAAAAAAACTCATTGACGCACAAGCGTCATACGCGTGGACGTGTGGATTGAAAAATAGCCAAACGACGCGCAAGCGTCAGCCACGCGTACGCGTGGGTGCTCTTGCGCCCCAGGCACAAAACTGGCACAACTCTGGCACAACTCTCGGGAAAATAGTTGGGTATTTGGTGCAGCGCATCGACGCGCCCGCACACACCACGTGCATGCGTGGATGGTGCTTTCTTGAAGAACGGTGCGTACGCGCCAAGTGCGCCTACGCGTGGAGGGTCATTTTGCTAAAAATTTTCTAAGTTAAAAGCTGCAGAATTCACAGATTCAACCCCCAATCTTCCGACGGACATAACTTTCTCATTTTAAATCGTTTTCTGCCCGTTCTTCTAGCGGCGTGGACATCCCGGATCCAATCTCATTTCTAAATAAGTTTGGTACAAAACGGGGATCCGTAGTCCAAGTTATGTCCCGTCAAAACATGTCCGAAAACCATATTTTCATACAAAACCACAATGTGCCATTTTCAAAACAAACCATTTTCAATTCTTTTCAAAATCAACCAAAACATGCCAATTTTGTCTTTTTCGAAATCAATCAAAATGTACCAAAATCAACATCAAGCCATCCTCAACTCACACATTGACACTTTACCAAAATTCTCAAAACCACCGTCCAACCATTTTAACACTTCTCAATCAAATGGCTACAGGGCAAATACAATATCATATCACACATCCTTCCTCATCCCAATTTTCGATAATACCATTTCCAAATCAAACATCGTTATACATAATCATCATCATACTTACCATCAACATGATACCACCCACCAATTCAATCTCAATCATTCATCAAGCATATATCACAACATGTAGTTTCTCATATATCACACAATCAAGGCATCAATATTCATAATCACATATATGATCACATCATATATCTCAACTATTCAACAACATCATCAATTTAATGCCTATCTTAGGGCCTTTAGCCTAAGTATTTCCTACCACATTACATATTAGATACGAGAAACCGAGACCATACCTTAGCCGATTTCCCAAGCTCAACCGGAGCACTTCCAAACCACTTGTCCACAAGTCCTCTAGGTATCAACACCTCCAAGAACAGATTTTTACCACCAAAAATCCATTTTCAAGCTTTCTAAGGTCTCAATCAAGCCCCAATATTCACATATACACAACCTAAGCCACAATCATCATACCCATACACAACATCTCAATACCCAAACACCATACAATGACAAATTACACTAGGGTTGAGAATCTTACCACACCCAAGGTCCAAGGAGACAAGATTAATCTTCTCCTTCAAGAGAGTTGGGTCCTATAACATCAAAGAGCCCAAAATTTCAATATTTTTGCTCATGAAACTCGAAAACAAGGCTGGAAATTCAAAGAGAAAAACGTGGGTTACCTTAAGATTGGTTATATGGATTTTGTAGAGCTCTCCACGGTGAACGTGTGGCCATAAACGGTGCGGCAATCGAAGCTCTAGATCAAAAGTTATGGTGGTTTAAAGATCAAATGAAAGAAAGAACTTGAGAGAGTGTTCTTCTCTCCATGGCCTCCATTTCAGTGTGTTTCTTGAGTGTAGTAAGGAGAGAGAGTGCTGAAATGAGTGTATTAGGTTTAGTTTAGTTGGGTCAAGGGCCCACTTTGGGTTCGGTTGGCCCGGTTTGGCCCATTTGGTCCAATCTTGGTCCGATTTCTATAAAATTGGTACCGAAATTCTCATCTCAATCTCCTTTATCATATTTAGCCATAAAAATCACATTTTTGGCTTTCTAGAATAAATTCTTATTTATGGGTTAATTAGCCGTTAATTAACCGGGTCTTACACATATCAATTGTGCACTAAATTTTATATAAAAAAACTAACAAAAATTTATCGACAATATAATATTTTACTAACATCATTAGATAAATAATTGCCATATGATGTTGTGCTCTATGTTACACATTTCATATCAAGTCTGAAAGTATAGTTATAGATAAATTAGTTAAATTTACGACAAATATTTGTACAAAAGTGTAAATCATAACATGTTATTAAAATTAAAATACTATTTTTCTTACCTAAATATTATTAAAAACTTCTTTGAACATGATATTTGTTGTTGATGACTTTGGATTGCTATCTTAGCCTAGAATTAGAATGTTCAAGTCATTGCGACTCTTAACTCTTGATAAAGCAACCTAAAAAGTTGTTCATAGGTAAATACTGATTTTGGCAAGTAAAGTCCTACATGTGATAATGATTTACTATATAATAAAATAATTTGGTTTTTTAATATTTTTCTCCTCTTATATAGTATCCCGTCAGCTAATAATATCCAAATTGCATTGTAAATAGAATTTGGCTTGCTGACGCTATTAGATATTGATAATATCACAAATAGTTTTCTCAATTGATGACCAAATAGCTGTAACGAATTTTCTATCGTCATACAGTTGTCCCAATGAATAAAAAACATCTTGAAAGTTAGGATATGTAATCCTATTAATTGTCCTAATAAACTCATATGTTGTGCAACTTTTTTGAACAGTTAACAAAATTCTTATATATTAGATATCACCTATATCCGGTGGAACATAGTTTAACCTCACAATAGAATACCCTCTCTCGCGTAAATGTCATTCCATTTTTTCTCTATCATAAACAAATTGATTTGGAAACTCAGTATACGTTAAAATTTGACTTGTTTTAAATTCTTTGTTGGCCTCCATCCTTGCTAAGAACATTGTACCTCTTCCTTTCTCTTATTCCATAATTTTGTCAAGATTGTCATTGTTTTTAAAGATGATATTTTGCTTTCCAGACAAATGAAGGTTAATCTTATCACTGAAGGCCATCTCCGATGAATATCATAAGTCAAAATTCTCCACACAACCTCACGTACAAACAAATACCCCCAATCATAAAACTGTTTGATCTCATAATAATCTGAGCATCCTCTCCACTGAAAGCTTCCTTTGAAACCTCAACTGCCACCTTGTCTGAACATTTATTCATGTACTTGAACAAATATTTGATAGTATTTGACTTATTGTAGTACTCTAACATGCGCTTGATAAGACATTAGCAGATATGTGTTATAAGAAATTACATTCTTATTATCCATATGGAATCCCCTCCTTTCAATAACTACTCTTGTGTCTTATCTTCCATATGATGGGTATCCACCATAGTTAATAACTATGGTGTTATTGAATGTTTTAGGATAATATTTTGTGTAGTACCCATCTTTCATGTAGGGAGATTTTGAGCAAATAGTACATTAATCATATATGTAAACACAGCTCTAAATAATTTTGGGTATCGAACAGGATAGGACAATCCTAAAAATATTAACTGGTCAATTTAAGTTGTGTTTGTTATGTTGTGGTCTCCACTCCACAAAAGAATATGAATATGTGGTGGACCTCTCTTTTAGAATTCTACCATGTACATCAATATAATAAAAAAATAAAAAAATAATATGTTATAAATAAACTATCTATTATATATATATGCTTTGATAAATATATAACTGTACAAATAATTTAACGAAAATTTTTTCTAAAAATAAGGTTAAATAATGAGCAATACATGCATCTAACACTTCGAATGGAATCCCTTGCTTAAGATTGGAGATTATCATGTCAAACTTAATTTTGAACACTCTACATAATATATCTGGTCGGTCTTCAACCTTTAAGTTCTTTGGATTATTAACTCTACCAATCTCTTGCCAACTCGAGTTACATGTCATTGTGATTAAGAGATCTGGATATCCATATATTTATTACAAATTGCTAGAGTATCTTGATAATTATTAAACATGTATTTCATGCTACATGTGAAAGACACGGATAGCTAGAATGACATATTTATCTACTTTGGAAGCACGGATTTCATTCCTAACAACTATATCTTAAATCCTAACCCTTTATATATATCACTCCTGATCTTATCATTAAATTAATCTTTTTATTTTACGCTCTTTTCAAAATAATGGCATGAGAAAAATTGAAGTTCAATATTGTTTTAAAATATAAAACTCTTTTAATTTAATCAGAAAATAAAAATTAGAAATAATTGCTTTAGTTTTATCATAAATTGTATTTATCCTATTATTTGTCAATAAAAACAAAAAATTAATTATAATTTAAAAATTAATAATCTTATAAATTATGTAAATATCTAAAACTAACGACTTAAGAAAGTGTATTTAAAAATTAACAACCTAAGCAAATAACTTAAATTTTAAAAAATAACAACCTAAGCAAAACAACTTAAGCAAATAACTTAAAATTTAAAAGATAACCCACCTAAGCAAATAACTTATAATTTATAAATAAAGTTTTAAAAATTTCTAATAACGACACCTAAGTAAATAATTTTCAAACTCAATGTATTAACGTCACATCACCAAAAAGTTTTTTCATTTTTTTCGAACTACTAAATTAGTTCAATTTTTTAGGAACAATAGAAAAAAATAAATATAAAAAATATATATTAGTTTTTTTAAAATAGTATAAATAACCTCACATTTTAAGAAAATAAGTAATTTCATTCAATTTAATCTAATATTTTGTAGTGAGCAAATTTGCTTATAAATTATGTAAATAAAAAAGATATTTTTAAAGACATTTGCTTACTTAAGAATTAAAAATTATATATTTTTTAAATTAAAAAGTTTAAACAAAGTGTTTTAATTAGCAATTAGAAATTAGAATTAGAATTTTTTAAATAATTACACATTAAAAATTAATAACCAACTTAATTATATCAACAATATTTCATATTAGAAATATAAAACTTTATGATATCAAATACTAAATTAAAAATTAACAAAATATCAACGGTATAAATTGAAAAAAAAAATCACAAGTAATAACCAAATAACATTAACTTATATTAAACAAAAATTCTAAATTCCAAACATAAAAATTAGAAAAAAAACAACTTAAAAACAAATAATATTTTCACCAAAACAAAAATATGTTTGGCATTATTCTATTAGATAGACTTAAAAAAGGGATTCTAAAATATGCCCATTCAAATTCTCAATTTTTATTCTCAATCTTAATCATCTTACAAGTTGAAGTATCTCCTTTTGCCCTAAATCTTCGGACTCCAAGAATAATTGTTTGGTTGGTGCAATAGCATTTTTTAACACTTCAGATCCACATTGTCCGTAATGAGAGAGAATTCAAATAATAAATTCTGTACAAAATACTACGTTAAATAGAAGACATCATTCTTATATTTTATTTTAACTCAATAATATTTTTTAAATAAAATTAAACTTCAACTTTAAGAAAACAAACAAAAATTTTTTTTGAAGGAAATAACTACAACTTGAACACTTGAAGATTTTTATAAAAATATAGGTAGATCTCTTTAAATTTTATAAAAATATAGGTAGAATTTAAAATTTAAATTTTATTATATCAAACAAAATTAAAAAATTAGCTCTTCATAGTTACTTAATTGTTTCACAATGATGTGTTGATATCAAATTTTATTTTATTTTATTTTAAATTTTAAAACTTTAAAACATTAATTAATTAATTATTTTTTTAGAGAAAATAGATATTAGAATTACAATTTGTTATGATTGTAAAAGATATTTTATATTTAAATTTCATTAATTTATTAACATTTAATTTAAGTATAATTTAAATTTAAAAAACAAATTTAAGTTTGATTTGAATATAAAAAACAAAAAAACCTCTTAATTCAGTGAATTTTTAAATCTAAAAAAAATTAAATAAATAAGATGAATAAATAAAAATAATTTATGTATAACAAATTGAAATTATCTGTTTCTTAATTTTTTTTCAATTAAAGATACTAATTGAAAGTAATTGATTGTACTAAACAATAGAGATATTGTATTATGTATTTTTAACTTGTATTTTTATAGTTGACTCAGCTAAAATTTTCTGAAACATAATTGAGTTTGATTTGAATTTGACTTAAATTTAGATAAAATAAATAAATTTAAATTATAAACTCTAATAACTAACTAATTAACACTATAGTTTTTTTGAAAATCAAAGAGAATAAAAAAGAATATAAGGTAACTACAATAATTACGTGAACTTATTTATTGCGATTAGTTATTAAGTGAACTTAATTTTTTAAAAAATAATAATTTATTAGCTTTTTCTTTAAATAAAAGAGTAATATTATATATTGTAATTAAAGTAAAAAGTAACTATAATTTAAACATTTAAAAGTAACTTTTTAAGCAAATAATTTATATATAATTTTTTAAATTAGCTCAACAATATTAGAAACTAAATATCTAATAACTTAAGGAAGTGTATTTAAAAATTTAAAAACTAACAACCTAAGCAAATAACTTAAAATTTAAAAAATAACAACCTAAGCAAAAAAACTTAAGCAAATAAATTAAAATTTAAAAAATAATCACATAAGCAAATAACTTATAATTTATAAATAAAATTTTAAAAATTTCTAATGACGATACATAAAAAAATAATTTTCAAATTCAATGTGTGAGCGACATGTGAGCAAAAAAAAAAAAACTAAATTTAAAAAATAACAACCTAAGTAAAACAATTTAAGCAAATAACTTAAAATTTAAAATATAACTACCTAAATAAAATAACGTAAGAAAATGACTTAAAAAATAAATTTAATTTGATTTGAATATAAAAAATAAATTTCTTGATTCGGTGAGTTTTTAAATATAAAAAATGTATAAATAAATAAAATAAACAAATAAAAATAATTTATGAGCAAATTAAAACATAGATAACTTTACTAAGATTAAATATAAAGAAATTTATGATTATAAAATATTGTAATTTATTATAAACTAAAATTTAAAAATTCAGTTAAAAAATTAATATTACAATATTAAAATTATTTTTTCTTAAAAAATATTCCAAACAAATTAATTTGTACGCATTTAACTTACACGTATTTTATTTGCACGTTATTTGGATTAATTCAAAATGAACTACTTATGAATGAATTATCTTTTTAAGAACTCGATTCACAATTTTTTCGAAGGAATTGAATTGATTCGTCAAAAATTATGTTTATAGAAAATAAAAAGTTTAAATATATAGCTAAATAATCCAAAAAGAATTGGTCACCCATCATCGATTTCCAATTCAATAACATTGTACTTGATAGAATTGTGATTTGATACTTTTCAAGAGTCTTCTCACTTCCAATTCTAGCAAGATATTTAATAATATCTAAAATAGATTAAGATAAAAAGGGTTTGTTGTTAATAACTATGCTAAAAAAAATAAAAGATAAAATAAATAATTTTATCAATGAATTTAAGTTTTTGCAAAACAATAAACTTACCAACCTAATATATGAAATCGAATCCAGAGGTATTGAGAGTATCAAAACTTACAGTACTAAATCAATATTATGGGATACTTGATGATTCCGGAATTCTGTGCACATCGGTACGTTAGTTTAAATTCACCACATACTCATGATGTATAATCTTAAAGTTATCTACATTGCATCCAACACTAAAATATGTGATTTGATATGCCATTCTTTCTTTTAGCAAATTCACGAATCGAGACATTTTTACCTTTTTAACTGAAGCATGTATTTTTTTTCTCCCTATAATTAACAAACAAAAACAAAAAATAATTAAAATGAGATAAATAAACACATTTAAAATATCAATAAATATTATTTAAAAAAGTGATAGGAAACTTACATCTTCATCGAGCCAAACTATCTCAATTGAGTATGGTAATGGAGAATTTTCATAACTCGGTAGTGTCTATAACCTCATCACTTGTATACGTACACACAAAATTTTAAAAGGAGTAATTACTTGTACTAAGTAAGGGAGGTGTGGTGCTATTCATCTCTAATTCGTACTTTATAGTTGGCTCATAGCTAAAATTTTTTGAAACCTAATTGACTTTGATTTGAATTTAAAATAAAAATCCTAGCAACTAACTAAAAGATGATATAATGTAAATAAAATTATTATTTTTACATGAAAACTAATTGAATAATTATTAATTATTATCGTTATTAGCTTAGGAATAAATTTGAATTAATTCAAGTTGACTCATACAATAATTACGTGAACTTATTATCTTAGTAATAAATTTGAATTACAATAAATTTAAATTAGTTTTTTCAAAAATTTTAATTTCCGAACAAATAACTTAAAATTAAAAAGTACAACTTAAGCAAATAATAATAATTTATAATTTAAAAGAGTAATATGCAAATAACTTAAAATTTAAAAAGTAACTATCTAACCAAAACAACTTAAAATTTAAAAAATAACCCCCTAAGCAAAACAACTTAAATTTAAAAAGTAACAACTTAAGAAAATAATAATTTATAACTTATATTATAAATAAAATCTTAAAATTCAAAAGAGTAATATGCAAATTACTTAACATTAAAAAGTAATAACTTAAGAAAATAATTTAAAATTTGAAAAATAACAACCTAAACAAATAACTTAAAATTTAAAAAATAACTACCCAAGTAAAACAATCTAAAATTTAAAAAATAACAATTTAAGTAAAATAACCTAATTTAAAACTTAAAAATAACAACCTAAGTAAATAATAATTTATAATTTATAAATATAAATCTAAAAATTTCTAATGACAACACCTAAGCAAATAAATTTCTAGACTCAACGTATGAGCGCCCGTCAGCATATGAGCTCCCCATTTGTATTACTATAAATATGCAAATAATTTAACGAAAAATTTTGCAAAAAATAAGGTTAAATGATGAGCAATACCTGTATCTAACACTTCAAATAAAATCCTTTACTTAAGATTGGAGGTTATCATGTCAAGCTTAATTTTGAACACTCTACATAATATATCTGATCAGTCTTCAACCATTAAGTTGTTTGGATTATTAACTCTACCAATCTCTTGCCAACTCGAATTACATGTCATTGTGATGAAGAGATTTGGATATCTATATATTTTTTACAAATTGTTAGAGTATCTTGATAATTATTACAAATTTTTAATAAATTTATTTAAATTATACTACAAAAAATATTTTATTCTATGCAAAATAATTTAAAAAATGGCTTAAAAGATGTTAGGAGTACTATAAAAATTTGTAATGTCCTAATGACTTAGGATATTAAAAAAATACTCTATATAATCAATAATAATTTAGAAATTAAAGAAAATATATTTTTATCATGTATTTACCTAAATCACTAGAATATTACAAACTTTTATAGTACTCATAACATCTTTTAAGCCATTTTTTAAAATTATTTTGTATAGAATAAAATATATTTTTTAATTGTTTTGTATGGAATAAAATATTTTTTTTTAATTTCTAAATTAAAATTGACTATGTAGAGTATTTTATTTAAAATTTGAGTACATGCATGTATTTACCTAAGTCATTAGAACATTACAATTTTTTATAGTACTCCTAATATTTTTTATGCCATTTTTTTTTAAAATTATTTTGCATAGAATAAAATATTTTTGTAGTATAATTTAAATAAATTTATTAAAAAAAATTGTTAAAAAATATTCATGAGCTATTAAAAATGGACAAAAGAGTATTGTATAGAATTCGAATTGATAGCTCATTAATATTTTAAAGAAGTATCGTAATTAAATATTTTGTTAGCTTTTTTTTAATGTATGAAATAAAAAATATTTTTTTTAATTTTTAAATTATTATTTTTTTAATAAATTATTAATTTTTTAACAGTATAATTCAAATTATACCATGAATAATTCGAATAAGTCAAATTCGAATTACTTAGGATTACGTGCTAGGGAATAATTTGAATCACTCTGGTTCGAATTACTGTTAGTGTGTAATTCGAATCAGATGGATTCGAATTACATGGGTGTGTGCATGTCAATGTAGTTCGAATCAACATGATTCGAATTATATGAATTTGGAGTTTGAATTGCACTGTTTCGAACTACATAGAAATGTGCTTTGGTGGATTCTTGAACTAGAATATGGTTTGGCAGATTTGTGTAAATTTTTGTTCTCCTTGATTTATTATGGTGATTTGCCCTATAAATTATGTAAATTTAAAACTAACAACTTTAAAGTGTATTTAAAAATTTAAAAACTAACAACCTAAGCAAATAACTTAAATTTTAAAAAATAACAATCTAAAAAAAAACAACTTAAACAAATAACTTATAATTTATAAATAAAGTTTTAAAAATTTTTAATAATGACTTCTAAGCAAATAATTTCTAACTCAATGTATTAGCATCACATTAGCAAAAAATTCTCCATTTTTTTTTGAACTACTAAATTAGTTCAATTTTTTAGGAACGATAGAAAAAAATTAAGTATAGAAAAATATATATTATTTTTTTTAAATAGTATAAATAACCTCATATTTAAAAAAAAAAGTAATTTCATTCAATTTAATCTAATATTTTGTAGTTAGCAAATTTGCTTATAAATTATGTAAATAAAAAAGATATTTTTAAAGACATTTGCTTACTTAAAAATTAAAAAAATATATTTTTTAAATTAAAAAGTTTAAACAAAGTGTTTTAATTAGTAATTAGAAATTAGAATTAAGTTTTTTTAAATAATTACACACTAAAAATTAATAACTAACTTAATTATATCAATAATATTTCATATTAGAAATATAAAACTTTATGATATCAAATACTAAATTAGAAATAACAAAATACCAACGGTATGTCATTATGAATTGAAAAAAAAATCACAAGTAATAACCAAATAATATTAACTTATATTAAAAAAAAATTCTAAATTCCAAACATAAAAATTCAAAAAAAAAAAAAAACAACTTAAGAACAAATAATATTTCACCAAAACAAATATATGTTTGACATTATTCTATTAGATAAACTTAAAAAGGGATTCTAAAATATGCCCATTAAAATTCTCAATTTTTATTTTGAATCTTGATTATCTTGCAAGTTGAAGTATCTCCTTCCGCTCCTGAATCTTCAGACTCCGAGAATAGTCGTTTGGTTGGTGTAATAGTATTTTTCAACACTTCAGATCCATCATCGTCCGCAATCTCATTGGAAAATTCAAGTAATAAATTCTGTATAAAACACCACATTAAATAAAAGACATCATTCTCACCTATTTTAACTCAATAATATTTTTTAAATAAAATTAGATTTTAACTTTAAGAAAATAAACAAAAAAAATCTTTTGAAGGAGAAAATCACAACTTAAACACTTAAAAATTTTTGTAAAAATATAGGTAGATCACTTTAAATTTAACAAAAATATAGGTAAAATTTAAAATTTAAATTTTATTATATCAAATAAAATTAAAAAAATAGCTCCATGTTAATAATTAACAATCTTTTGAAATGTCATAATTACTTAATTGTTTTACAATGATGCGTTGATATCAAAATTCATTTTATTTTATTTTAAATTTTAAAATATTACTTAATTAATTATTTTTTGAAGAAAATAGATATTAGAATTATAATTTGTTATGATTGCAAAAGATATTTTATATTTAAATTTCATTAACTTATCAACATTTAATTTAAGTATAATTTAAATTTAAAAAATAAATTTAAGTTTGACTTGAATATAAAAAACAACAAACCTCTTAATTAAGTGAGTTTTAAATCTAAAAAAAAAACTTAAATAAATAAAATGAATAAATAAAAATAATCTATCTACAATGAATTGAAATTATCTTTTTCTTAATTTTTTTAGTTAAGGATATTAACTGAAAGTAATTGATTGTACTAAACAAATAGAGATGTTGTATTATGTATTTTAATTCGTATTTTTATAATTGACTCGTAGCTAGAATTTTCTGAAACGTAATTGAGTTTGATTTGAATTTGACTTAAATTTATAGATAAAATAAATAAATTTAAATTATAAACTCTAATAACTAACTAATTTAACACTATAATTTTTTTTTTTGAAAATCAAAGAGAGTAAAAAGAAATATAAGGTGACTACAATAATGACGTGAACTTAATTTTTTTGAGAATAATAATTTATTAGCTTTTTCTTTAAATAAAAGAGTAATATTATTATAATTAAAGTAAAATGTAACTATAATTTAAAAATTTAAAAGTAACTTTTTAAGCAAATAATTTATAAATAATTTTTTAAATTAACTCAACAATATTAAAAACTAAATATCTAACAACTTAAGAAAGTGTATTTAAAAATTTAAAAACTAACAACCTAAGCAAATAACTTAAAATTTTAAAAATAACCACCTAAGCAAAACAACTTAAGCAAATAACTTAAAATTTAAAAAATAACCACCTAAGCAAATAACTTATAATTTATAAACAAAATTTTAAAAATTTCTAATGACGACACCTAACAAAATAATTTTCAAATTCAATGTATGAGCGACACGTCAACAAAGAAAACTCTAAATTTAAAAAATAATAACCTAAGTAAAACAACTTAAGCAAATAACTTAAAATTAAAAAAATAACTACCTAAGTAAAACAACCTAAGCAAATGACTTAAAAAATAAATTTAATTTGATTTGAATATAAAAAATAAATTTTTTTTATTCGGTGAGTTTTAAAATATAAAAAATATATAAATAAATAAAATAAACAAATAAAAATAATCTATGAACAAATAAAAACATAGATAATTTTACTAAGATTAAGTACAAAGAAATTTATGATTATAAAATATTACAATTTATTATAAACTAAAATTTAAAAATTCAATTAAAAAGTTAATATTACAATATTAATTTTTTTTAAATTTCCAAACGAACTAATTTGTACGCATTTAACTTATACGTATTTTATTCGCACGTTATTCGGATTAATTCAAAATGAACTACTTATAAACGAATTATATTTTTAGGAACTTGATTCGCAATTTTTTTAAAGGAATTGAATTGATTCGCCAAAAATTATGTTTATAGAAAATAAAAAGTTTAAGTATATAGCTAAAGAATTAAAAAAGAATTGATTATCCATCACCGACTTCTAATTCAACAATATTGTACTTGATAGACTTGTGATACTTTTAAAGAGTCTTCTCACTTCCAATTCCAGCAAGATATTTAATAATATCTAAAATAGATTAAGATAAAAAGGGTTTGTTGTTAATAACTATGCTAAGAAAAAATCGATAAAATAAATGATTTTATCAATGAATTTAATTTTTTGTAAAACAATAAACTTACCAACCAAATATATGAAATCGAATCCAGAGGCATTAAGAGTATCAAAACTCACAAAACTAAATCCATATTATGCGATACTTGATGATTTTGGAAATCTATACACATCGGTACGTTGGTTTAAATTCACCACATACTTATGATATGTAGTTTTGAAGTTACCCACATTGCATCCAACACCAAATATGTGATTTGATATGCCATTTCTTCTTTTAGTAAATTCACGAATCGAGACACTCTTACCTTTTTAAGTGAAGCATGTATTTTTTTTCCTTAGAATTAACAAACAAAAATAAAAAATAATTAAAATGAGATAAATAAACACATTTGAAATATCAATAATATAAATTTAATATTATTTAAAAAAGTGGTAGGAAACTCACGTCTTCATCAAGCCAAACCATCTCAATTGAGTATGGTAATGGAGAATTTTCACAACTCGATAGTGTCTATAACCTTATCACTCGTATATGTACACACAAAATTTTGAAAGGAGTAATTACTTGTACTAAGTAAGGGAAGCGTGGTGCTATACATCTCTAATTCGTACTTTTATAGTTAGCTCATAGTTCAGATTTTTTAAAACCTAATTGACTTTAATTTGAATTTAAAATAAAAATCCTAACAATTAACTAAACGATGATATAATGTAAACAAAATTATTATTGTTACATGAAAACTAATTGAATAATTATTAATTATTATCGTTATTAGCTTAGGAATAAATTTGAATTAATTCGAGTTGACTCGTACAATAATTACGTGAACTTATTAGCTTAATAATAAATTTAAATTAGTTTTTTAAAAAATTTTAATTTATGAACAAATAACTTAAAATTAAAAAGTACAACTTAAGCAAATAATAATAATTTATAATTTAAAAGAGTAATCTGCAAATAATTTAAAATTTAAAAAGTAACTACCTAAACAAAATAACTTAAAATTTAAAAAATAACCACTTAAGCAAAACAACTTAAATTTAAAAAGTAGCAACTTAAATAAATTAAATTTAAAAAATTAAATTTAACTTTAAAATTAAATTAAATACCTAACAATTTAAGAAAGCGTACTTAAAATTTAAAAAGTAATAACATAAGCAAATAATAATTTATAATTTATAAATATACTAAGAAAGCATATTTAAAATTTAAAAATTTAAAAAGTAACAACTTAAGCAAATAATTTAAAATTTAAAAAGTAACAATCTAAGCAAATAACTTAAAATTTAAAAGTAACAACCTAACAAAATAATCTATTAATTTATAAATATAATTCTAAAAATTTTTAGTGACGACACTTAAACATATAAACTCTCAGACTTAACGTATGAGCGCTACATCAACAAAAAGTCTTCCCATTTGTATTACTATAAAGATATAATATGGTGATATGGTGACTATGGCGTAACATACATTTCTTTGAGAAAATTGACCTTATGAAAAGTTGTGGACAATATTTGGTGAAGAGTAATTTAATTAATGTAAGTGGTAGCAACTCACCAAGCATCAATTCTACATCAAATGGACATTTTAGAATTAGTGAGCCTTTTTCCCCTTAGTTGATAAACTTTTTTTTTTACACTGGAGGTCCTAATGTAACACCCTATCATACAGAGTCTTATACTTAAGTGATAATTTAGAGATGACAAGGTATTACGACCTCTAAAAATAAAATTTAGTACGTATAGTAGTGTGAAAAATGATTATAACTAGGAGCCTTTGAAGAAAAAGGGGTAAAACAAAATCGATAAATTGAAAAGCGCAACACTCCGATCGATAACATAACGTAACGGATAAAGGAATAAGCTAATGCGAGATTATATATATACAAAGGAGTGCCAAAAACATAAATATCAAAAACTCAAGATCCGGTTGCGAAGATAACCGGTCCGAGTATAGAAGTATATACATAAATATATAGAGCAAGAAACTCAAAGGAAACCCAAAGGGAGAAATACAAAACCTGCTATCCAAAACAACCTCTAAGAGGAGTCAACACAGTATTTATTATTTAGTGGAAATAAAAGTATCTAAGAGAAAACATAAAACCAAAAATAGAGTCCCGAGAACCAAAGATCTTCGCTAATCCAGAAGTCTCCAGCTTGTCTCAGCGAGGGGCCTCACGTCCTGTATCTGAAAACCACAAAATCTGTATTGGTGAGAACCGGAGATTCTCAGTATGGTAACAGTGCCCACATATCTAACATGTAATGTCCTGGGAAAGCCGAAGGCAATCCTAGAACTTCCAACAGATAATATCAAAGCTTATAAACAGACTAAACCATAAATGGCAACTGACTAGAGATCTTCAGTCTAACTAATACTTCCCTTTCTAAATCCTCCAGACCTTCCAACCGCCAACAGTGGTATAATATGGCAATCACAATTATATCAGACAAAGAGATATACAAATAGGAAACAGATACGGCATTTAGACAATTAGCAAGTAATATGCAATCAATTAAGTAATTCCAAGAAATTCACATAATATGCATATGATGTATGCCTGTCCTAATGGCTGATGAGTCTCATCTATCGGTTATAAAGCCAACCCGACAAGTCCTGGTAGCTAACCGTTGGACTGTCCTTCTGTCGTGCATCTCCAACTCGAGTTATACTCAACATAAATCATAATTCATTTCCAACACCCTCACTGGTGTATATTCACGAGGGCGAGCTCATCCAGAACTTTCACAGTGTCCGGCCATACTTACGACGTAGGGTCAGCAGAGTATCGAGTCTCCACCTGGAGCACGTGGTGGTTAGCCACTGCTTTCACCCAGGAAAACTCGTATCCCAGATAGTGGAAGTACAACATTCACATTTCATTCAATAATCATATATGCAATCATACTCAGCCATAATTCAATAATGGCCCTGCCATAATTCGGCAATAACTCAGCCATCCGGCTCATAATTCAATCCATAACTAGCCAATATATTAACAAATACAGCCCTTCGGCTCATGGCACATAAAGCACTTCCACCGCCATCCTCCGTATCTCATACAATCATCTTTGATCATCATTGATCATTAGTTCTCTCATTTCTTTATTCACAAGTTACCATATTTCCTAGCTCCTTTTCCATTGCTAGACATATCATACTGATTTAAGACACAAGGGGTGAGATCGGAGGCTTAGAAGTATGAAATTTGATTTTGAAAACTCAAGATCAACATTTGGGGTGAAAACAGGGTCACGCGTGCACGTCGCCAACGCGCACTCGTGGAAGGCCAAAAAGTATATTGACGCGTATGCGTCGCCCACGCGCACGCGTGGATGGGATAAAAGCCAAGTGACGCCTACGCGTCAGCCACGCGTACGCGTGGATGCGTTTTGTGCCCCACGAACAAAACCAGCACCATTTCCGTACAACTCTCGGGAAATTTCGCTGGGCACTTGATCCAGCCCATCGATGCGTACGCGTCGGTCAGGCCCACGCGTGGAATGTGAAACTTTGAAAATGACGCGTGTGCATCGGCCACGCTTACGCGTGGGAGTGCTTTCTGTAAAAAATTTTACTAAGTTAAAAAGCTGCATAATTCACAGTTTCAAATCTCCAATCTTCCGACGGGCATAACTTCTCCGTTTCAAATTATTTTTTACCCGTTCTTTGAACGACATAAACATCCCGGATCCAATTTCATTTCTAAATAAGTTTGGCACAAATCGGGGATCTGGAGTCCAAGTTATGCTTCGTCAAAGTATGCCCAAAAACCACATTTTCATACAAAACCACAAGGTGCCATTTTCAAAACAAACCAATTTTAACCCATTTCAAAACCAACCAAAACATACCAAAAATCAACCTCAAGCCTCCTCAACTCAGACATTGACAATTTTCATCAAAAATCACAAACCACCATCCCATCATTTTAACCCATCCCACTCAAATAACTCAATTTCAAACACATTTTCATGTCATATATTTTCCTCATCCCAGTTTCCAACAACACCATTTTCAATCAACCATCATTACATATAATCAATATCACCCTTACTATTAACATGGTTTCACCCACAATTCAACCTCAATCAATCATCAAGCATATATCAAACATGTATATCTCTTATGCATCATACCACCAAAACATCAATATTCATAATCACATATATGACCACACAATATACCTCAACTATTCAACAACATCAACAATTCAATTCCTATCTTAGGGCCTCTAGCCTAAGTTTTCACACCACATTACATTTTAGATACAGAAAACTGAGAGCATACCTTAACCGATTTCCCCGCTCAACCCGGAGCACTTCCAAATCACTTTTTCACAAGCTCTCAAGGCTTTAACACCTCCAAGAATAGATTTTTCCACACCAAATTCCTTTTCCAAACTTTCCAAAATCCCAACCAAGCTTCAATATTTACATACACACTACCTAAGCCACAATTATCATATCCAAACACACAACTCAATACCCAAACATCATGAACCAACAAATTTCACTAGGGTTGAGAATCTTACCACACCCAAGGATCAAGGAGACAAGATTAATCTTCTCCTTCAAGCTAGTTGGATCTTATAACATCAAAGAGCCCAAAATCTCAACACTTTTCACCCAAAAATTTGAAATTAAGGGATGAGGAACTGAGATAAAATCGTGGTTTACCTCAAGAATAAAGTAGTGGATTTTGTAGAGCTCTTCGCGGTGAATGCGTGGCTGCAAACGTGCGGCAATCGGAGCTCCGGATCAAAAGTTATGGTGGTTTGACGATCAAACAAGGGTAGAACTTTAGAAGAGTATTCTTCCCCCTTTTGCTTTCATTTCAGCGTGAGTGAGTGTCTAGAGAGGAGAGAGAGTGCTGAAAATTAGGGTTCTAGGTTTAGATTAGTTGGGTCAAGGGCCCAATATGGGTCCGGTTGGCCCGGTTTGGCCCGTTCGGTCCAATTTTGGGCCGATTTCTATAAAATTGGTATCGAAATTCTCGTCTCAATCTCCTCTATCATATTAAGCTATAAAAATCACATTTTTGGCATTCTAGAATAAATTCTCATTTATGGGTTAATTAATCATTAATTAACCGGGTTTTACACCTAAGGCCAGGAACAAAACAAAAAAAATAAAACAGATTAATGGAAAAAAAAAACTCCACTTCCATCAACAAATAAAATTAGAGTGGTCATCTTGAAAATATGATCCCAAGTAGTATGCTTCTTGTTCTAATTTAACAGCAAATTTGCAATGCCATCAACTAATTGATTAGTCTCTTTTTTTTTGGATCATGATTAGCCTCTCTATATACGTGGCTAAAACTTAAATAAATAGTTTTTGGAATTAGCCCAATAATACAAAACATAAAAAAAATCGAAATTGAGAATTTTTTTACTAATGAACATCAAAAAATTCTAGACAGCACACAAAGAAGTACTAGTGTTTGCTCTCATGAGTGGGTGAAGCCCAATTTAAATTAATCAGAATTTATGGATGGATTTTAGACACTATTTTATTCCGTAGAAAAGTTATATATATAAAAATAGCTAAAATTACTATTTGACAATACTTTTTAATTTGATCAAATTCTTTATTTTTTATTTCTTTAAATTAAAAAGTAATATCAAATAGTAATATCAAATAGGGAAAACATATGATCTTCATTTTTTAGTTATATTGTTTTAGTATTGGCAAAGTTTTATAACTATTTTAGTCATCATAATCATAGTTTCCTAAAACTATGCATATAAAAAATAATTATCTAAAAGTAATACCACTAAACGAAAAAGTAATGATGCATAATTAATACAGGATTAACATCACGTTGCAATCAACTTTTACGCACACAACTAGAATACAAGTAAGTGCAACCACGTAATCTTTCAATAATTCTCCATGTGTGTATTTATCCTCAAAAAATATGTAAACTCAATTATGCATGCCAAATTAGGAATAGAATCAAGCACAGGCTTTGGAATATTCTTTGTCATGAGGCATGCTTCGTTTATAACCTTTCAAAAATGTTCAATTTCCTCATGAATGAGTTTGCAGGCCTCTTTTTCTGAAATGCCATATTACTTCATGCAACATTATTCAACTGCGGAAGCAACATGAACCCTTTGTTGCTCATACTAAAAACAAATCAAATCTAAGAGCTCATCAGTTAGATTTGTTGTATAATAATTGTCAATATACTTGCTGAATCATTTATTTATTCTTATATTATTTAAATTCAATTTTCAAACAACTTATCTAATATATATGAAAATATCCATTTAACTGTTAATTATTGTTAAAAGTACAGGTAGTTATTAAAGGTTTGCGATAGTTGGTGAGGATAGGTTGGTATTGCTGTTAGCCTTTCTTTCTCTTTTCAAGCTCTATTATGAAAGCGTTTTCAATGAAACAATAAAGAGATGTGTGAATAGTGATTTGTTGTTATGCAGTATTTATATATTCCAAGAGATGATACATCTTTGACTATTTATAACAAGGTGCTATAGATATGTTACAACTGAAAACAGAATGAGAACAAACTATGCTAACAAACTATCACATTACTTTCTGTTGTGGCTGAGCCCAGCTGGCATAGCGGCCGACTCGGCCTACAAACAACCCGATTCGCATGATCGGAAAGATATTCACCATCCGTCCGATTCTGCGACCCGGACATGCGCCTCTTTTGCCAGCTACATGACAGCTATGGGGCACGAAGCTTCTAGGAAGGTGGCCTCCCCCTGTGGGGTCCGCCTTACTGACATGGTATATAAGGGGAGGGCCCTACCCCTCTCCAAAGGTACGTCACAATACCCTACTCTCTGCTACTTGCATACTTTCTGACTTGGGCGTCGGAGTGTCATTGCAGGTGGCTCCCCCCAATCTGCACGAAAAGCTCGTGAGGTCGCTCGCTCGTACATCACTTCGACCCTATTCAAGCTTACCCCCACCAATTCTCAGGGATCTATCCCGACCCATCCGGAACCCCGAGGTACTGAACATTAGCGCCGTCTGTGGGGACTGGCTGACATGGACTTCATTCTGGATACTGTGGCAGTGGACGATGGAGGCGACCCACGCGGGGAGGAAGGCAGGGTGGCCACTGGGGCTCCCACTCGTGAGCGCACCAGATCCCCCCCCCCCCGCGGCAACCCGAGAGACGACCATTTGGAGGAATGAGTAGTGATAGCGCCAGAATAATACAAGAACTACGCCACATGGTGCAAAACCTAGAGCGAAAGGTGGCCAGTAAGGAGCGTCATCAGCCGACTCCTAGTCAAGAGCGCTCCTGATCTCCTCAGAGAAGAGAAAGAAGTCTCCGACGAAGTCACTCAAGGCGTACTCCGAGCCCCCGAACAGAGTCAGAAAGCCAAGAAAGTAGGGAAGTGCCCAGGAGACGACAAGATCCTGTGATTTACTCCCGGTTGCCGACAAGAGATACTGTAGAAGAATGAGAAGGCATCAGGGAGCAAAGGAGGAGAAGCCGACCACATCAAGAACACAACGGAAAAAGGTCAAGAAGAAGCCGACCACACAGAGAGGACAGTAGGGAAAGACCGAGGAAAACCCGGCAACCGGTGGTCATGGGAGCGACCCCTTTCCACCACTCAATCCTCGAAGTCCGACTGCCGAAGCACTTTGACAAGCCAACAGATATGAGGTATGATGGGACTCAAGATTCTCAGGAACATCTAACGGCCTTTGAAGCCAGGATGAACCTGGAAGGGGTAGGCGATGAAGTAAGGTGTCGCGCTTTTCCCGTAACTTTGGCAGGACCGGCGATTCGTTGGTTCAATGCCCTCCCTCAGGGCTCCATAACCACCTTTTCCGACATCAGTCATGCCATCTTGGCTCAGTTCACCACGCGCATCTCTAAAATGAAACACCTGATCAATCTGCTAGGAGTAACACAAAGAACTGGCGAGCTGACTCGGAAGTACCTGGACAGATTCAACGATGAGTGTTTGAAAATTGATGGCCTAACCGATTCGGTGGCCAGCCTGTGTTTGACCAACGAATTATTGAACGAGGATTTCAGGAAACATCTTACCACCAAGCCCGTTTGGACAATGCAGGAGATTCAGAACGTAGGCAGGGAGTACATCAATGACAAAGAAGTAAGCCAAGTCGTGGCGGCCAATAAACCGCAGCCCGCCTACTCCAATGCTCGCCCGTCAGGCTACGGGAAAAGGTCAAAAGAGCACTCCAAGGACGGAGGATCAGCTAAAACCTTCAAGTCATTTCTCCGGGTAGGGAAGTTCACCAACTATACCCTCTATCAGCTCCAATTGTTGAAGTCTATCCGCAGATCGCCGACAAGGGCATCTTGTCGAAGCCCCGACAACTCAAGGACAGGACGGGAAGAAACAAAAACCTCTATTACGATTACCACAAGGGCTATGACCATAAGACCCAAGACTGCTTCGACCTCAAAGTCGCCCTAGAGCAAGCCATCCGGGAAGGAAAGTTGGCTGATTTCTCCCACCTCATAAGGGAACCAAGAAGGCGGGATCATGACCGATCAAACGAGGACAAAAGCCGCGTCGTAAGACAAAGACGGGAGCCCAAGGAGGATAATGAGCATGGTCTCACTGTAGTGAATGTGGTGATTGGAAGAGATGTCCTCCCCAGATCGAAATCGGCTAACAAGAAGGACGCCAAGGTCTTAGCTATATCCTCTGGCTCCACGCCGCCCTCCCGAAGGGTACCCTCGATATCATTCGGCCCCGAAGATCAATGGTTTGACGAGGTCCCAGAGAACCCCCCGATGGTGATCACGGCTAGGGTGGGCACTGGCCTAGTAAAACGGATCCTGGTGGACATAGAAGCTGATTCCAACATCATGTTTCGCAATGTATTTGATGCTCAGGGCCTACGAGACACCGACTTGAGGGGCCACCAACATGGTGTGGTAGGCCTAGGCGATAACTTCATCAAGCCCGATGGAGTGGTTTCCCTCCCGGTCTCATTGGCAGAGGTCGGGGGAAGAGGTCGCTGATGGCGGAGTTCGTGGCTGATGATGGGTCAGTGGGGACCATCAGGGGAGATCTGGAGACAGCGGTCGCATGCGACAACACCAGCCTCTCCATGAGGAAGAAGTCTAAAGAAGCATCCGGCGTCTTTCTTGCCGACTTGGACGCCAGGGTTGATGACAAACCCAGGCCGAAACCAGACGGGGACCTTGAAAAGTTTAGGGTCGGCGACTCGGACGAGAACTTTACCTTTATAAACAGAAACCTACCTGTGTGCCTGGACTCCGGCCGACATGCCGGATATAGACCCCCAGTTTATGTCGCACCAGCTAGCCGTGAGATCAGAGGCAAAGCCAGTGGCCCAAAGGAGGTGAAAAATGTCCCAAGAAAGGGCGGAAGAGGTAGCCAAGCAAACGACTAGGCTACCAGAAGCGGGCTTCATTCGGGAACTTGACTACTCGACTTGGCTGTTGAATGTGATTTTGGTTAAAAAGCCCAGTGGAAAATGGAGAATGTGTGTGGATTATTTTGACCTTAACAAAGCATGTCCCAAGGATTCCTTCCCCCTTCCCAACATCGATGCTCTCGTTGACGCGGCGGCGGGTTACCGGTATCTGAGTTTCATGGATGCCTATTCTGGGTACAATCAGATACCGATGCACCGACCAAATGAAGAGAAAACGGCGTTCATAACGCCATGAGGGACATACTGCTACAAGGTGATGCCGTTCGGACTAAAGAATGCAAGGGCTACATACCAAAGGCTGATGAACAAGGTCTTCAAAGACCTCATTGGCAAGACGGTGGAGGTATACGTAGACGACATATTGGTCAAGACCGCCAAAGCTGAGGACTTCATCGGCGACCTGGAAAACGTCTTCGCCTCTCTTCAGCGACATGGTATAAGGCTCAATCCGCTCAAGTGTGCCTTCGTCGTCGAAGCCAGAAAATTCTTGGGGTTCATGATAATCCAAAGAGGAGTGGAGGCCAACCCGAAAAAGTGTGAAGCAATCCTACAAATGAAAAGCCCGGGAAGTGTGAAAGACGTCCAGAGGTTGGTGGGGAGACTCACCGCGCTATCCCGCTTCCTCGACGCGTCGGCAGCCAAAGCTCTGCCCTTTTTTAACCTGATGAAGAAGGGGAACGTATTCGAATGGACCCCGGCATGTGAGGATGCTTTCAAACACTTCAAAGAGATAATCTCGGCACCACCTGTCCTTGCGAGGCCTAAGAATGGAGAAGCGCTGTATTTGTACTTGGCGGTAACCGATGAGGCATTGGCAGCGGTCTTGGTCCGAGAAGAGGGAAAGACCCAGCAACCAATATATTTTGTGAGTAAAGCACTACAAGGAGCAGAGCTAAGGTATAGCAAGCTGGAGAAGGTGGCATATGTGCTCCTGACCTTGTCGCGCAGGTTGCGGCAGTACTTTCAAGGACACCAAGTAATCATCAGGATGGATCAGGCAATCTGACAAGTATTCCAGAAACCCAACCTGGCGGGTAGAATGATGACTTGGGTTGTCGAACTATCTCAATACGACTTGCAGTATGAACCTAGGCACGCAATTAAAGCTCAAGCTATGGCTGACTTTCTGGTAGAGGTCACAGGAGACCCTGCTGGGACTCCAAACACACGGTGGAGGCTCCACGTGGACGGAGCATCTAACCAAACATTCGGAGGAGCAGGAATCATCTTAGAAAATCCAACTGGAGTTGTATACGAGCAGTTAGTCAAGTTCGAATTTTCGGTGTCGAACAATCAAGTAGAATACGAGGCCCTGCTAGGCGGCCTAGCTCTGGCAAGGGAGGTCGGAGCCACGAGGCTGGAAATATGTAGTGACTCACAGGTCGTGACGTCGCAGATCAATGGGACCTACCAAGCCAGAGATTCATTATTGCAGAAGTACCTGGAGAAAGTTAGAGAGTTGAGTAAGCAATTCGACGAAGTGACGGTCCAGCACGTCCCGAGGGAGAGGAACACACGGGCAGATCTCCTATCAAAATTGGCGAGCACAAAATCAGGGACGGGGAACTGGTCTCTCATCTAAGATTTGATAAAGGAACCGGCAGTGGCGTTGCATTTGACCTAAGTAGATCCTTGCTGGATGAGCCCAATCATCGATTTCTTGGAAAAGGCTAAACTCCCCAGCGACGAGGAGGCGGCAAAGACAATAAGGCGAGAAGCAGCCAAGTATGCAATCATACAAGGCCAGTTGTTCAGGAAGGGGATCAGCCAACCCCTGTTGAAGTGCTTGCACCCCGACCAAACGGACTACGTGCTCAGAGAAGTCCATGAAGGATGCTGCGGTCACTACATCGGAGGGAAGGCCCTAGCCAGAAATATCGTTAGAGCCGGTTACTAATGGCCCTCTATGATGGCGGATTCTAAGAAATTTATGAAGAAATGCAAAAGCTGCCAGGGGAACGCCAACTTTCATAAGGCGCCATCAGCCCAGCTGAGTTTGCTGACGGCTTCACGGCCATTCTCGTAATGGGGAATCGACCTGCTGGGCCTTTCCCAGTGGGACCAGGGCAAGTCAAATACCTAGTTGTAGCCATTGATTATTACACAAAATGGGTAGAGGCGGAGCCGTTGGCCAGCATTTCCTCGGCCAACTGTCGGAAGTTCGTGTGGAGACAAGTGATAGCCAGGTTTGGAATACCAGAGGTCGTCATCTCAGACAACGGAACACAGTTTGTTGACAAAAAGTTTGGAGAATTTCTGGTCGGCCTAGGCATAAAGCAAAAGTTCTCGTCTGTGGAGAATCCCCAAACCAACGGCCAAGTGGAGGCCGCAAATAAGATCATCCTACAAGGCCTCAAAAAGTGACTTGATGAAAAGAAGGGAGCATGGGCTGAAGAGTTGGCCTCAGTCCTCTGGTCTTACTGTACAACTCAGCAGTCGTCTACCGGGAAAATGCCCTTCCGGTTCACCTACGGGGTAGATGCAATAATACCCGTAGAAATCGGTGAGTCGAGTCCACGACTACTCCTAGGAGGAGTCGAAGAGGCCATAGAAAAAGACTTGGTAGATGAAGTCAGAGAGATGACCCACTTGTCGGAGACAGCACTAAAACAAAGAATGGCCCTCCGCTATAATGCCAAGGTACTTAAGAGAGAATTTGAATGGGACGACCTAGTCTTGCGGCGCAACGACATAGGACTACCGACTCCGGGTGAAGGAAAGTTAGCGGCAAACTGGGAAGCCCAAATAGAGTGAAGGAGGTCCTCGGCAATGGCGCCTGCAAACTAGAGCGGCTGGACGGCAAGGAAGTTCCGAGGACCTGGAATGCGGGCAACTTAAGGAGATTCTATTCCTAGTAAGCAAGAAGCGCCAACCGGGCAGATGACCTGCCGCTATAAACGGTTTAGTAAGACCCGTGTTATTTTGTGTTGAGTTATTTGCCCTTGTCATATATTTACTATTACCTTGCCTTTGAACCATTTACCTATATTATTCGTCTACTATTTGTCATTTTTTCTTTGCATTGAGCATTACTGATTGGATGGTTACGACGGTTAAACGACGAAACGGTATGCCGGGACTGATCACCCCGGAAACCACAAAAATAAAGAATGTCACATGTGCGGTTACTAAAACAATAAGAGCCATGGTCTGGCTTCACCAATTACCAGCAAAACGGTAAGCAAATATAAACAAATCTATCGACTACCAACAGAACGGTAAAGAGGATATAAAGTAAAAGGATTACCGACGAAGCAAGAAGAAAAGTAGTTTGTTACATGCCGACCAAACGGCAAACATATTAGCTAACGCTACGAAAGTTCTAAATCAAAAGTTTACAGTCTACAAAGCTAAAAGATATAAGTTACTTCTTCGGCATATCGACAATCTTGCCATCCTTAATAGTTTTGAAAACGTCAACAGCCGAGGTATCAAAGTCGGGAGCCAGTAGCTTCACTTGAGCCTTGAGGGCCTCCTCGGTCATCAAGATGGCACTCTTTCCCTGCTTCACGGTGTCTTTATACTTCCTCTTAAATTCAGCAGCTTCACCCTGGGCCGCCTTGGCCGACGAGAGGGCCTCATCACGCTCTTTCTCTAGCATGACCACCCGACCCTGAGCGGTGTTAAGTTGACTTTCCAGGGTGAGCTCTCGCTCAGTAAGATGCGCTACGGAGGCGTCAGCGGTCTTGACCTTTTTCTTAGCAGTCTGGACCTCCTCCTCAGCGACCTTGATCTTTTCCTCGGTTGTCTTGGCCCTCTCTTCGGCAGTAGCAAGTTGCTCCCGAAGCAGCTTCACTTCATCCCTATACTTGGCGTTGGCCTTGACAGAAGCCTTGACAGAAGATTCAAGTTTTATTTCTAGAGACCGCGCTCCCGCCAAGGCGGATTCCGCCTTCCTCACTATGGCGGCTCCTCGGAGCAAAGTGTGGTACATCCATCTCGCTTGCGAGGCGAGGTCCCCACCGTAGAAGAAGTCCTCCGTGCCGGGAAACAGCTGGAAATCGATAGAGTTCCCGGCATCAAAATTCTTCTCCATAACGGTGAGGGCTCCCTCCAGACTGGAAGACGGCCTCGCCTTCTTGGGATTCTCAACCAACACTTCAATTTCAGGACTAGAAGGCGACTTCCTTTTCCTTGGATTGTCACCCTCCTCCTCAGCCCCCGGATCCTCCTCTGGTCGGGGTCCCGAACCATCCCTTACCACTTGCTGAGGACCCAAAGAGGCATTGGTTCCGGGCCCCTCCCTCTAGGCAGGCTGGGAACGGACCTCAGGCTCAATAACGTCATCAGCCGGGACCTCCTGGGCAGGGATAGCGGAGTCATCATCACTGCCATCAGCTAGGAAAGTGTTGAACAAAGCATCAAGTTCTGTTACCTCAGCAGACATTGACACTACAACAAGATATGGAAACTTGTTAGTCGTCAAATCGGCAGAAAAATAAAGACAAGACTAAACACAAAAAATCACTAGACGGTTACTCACATATATAATTCCTAGCCATGTCCCGATCACCCATAAGGAGATGGGGGTTAACCAGGTTCTTCCCAAAAATAGCCAACAATACATCGGCGACCCTCTTATTTTCTGGAGATAATCCCTTATAGGTTATTTTGGTAAAGGCGTTAGCTCCTGTCCCGAAACTCCAGTAAGTCGGTATGCGACGTTCCCTTTCTAATGTCAGCCAGAAGGGATGCTGACCTTCTGCGGGACGGACCTTGAAGTACTTGTCCTTAAAACCGTGATAGGAATCTTCGAATACGCCGAAGATCCGCCGGCCTTGGGCTGCCCGGAAGGACATGTAGCGCTTTTTAGCCCTCCCCTCTTTGGAAGGATTTGTTAAAGTAAAAAGAAAAAGAAATACTTCGACAGAGACTGGCAACTCCAGATGCTCACACACCATCTCGAAACAGCGGATGGAAGCCTAACTGTTCAGATGTAATTGGGACGGCGCCATGTCACATCGATTAAGTAGCGCCATTTGAAAAGGGGAGAAGGGAAGGCAAACTCCCAGGCAAGTGAACATGGTCTTATACAACCACATCCAATCGGCGACCTGGGGAGAGTGCAGATTTAATTCATATATTCGTTCGTTGTCGCCAGGAACAAAAGCTGCATAATTAGCCTCCTCGTCGGTTCCTCCACAAAGATAGTCGGTCTGGCGAAACTCTGTAAGTTCCTCTAGGGACATTTGATTAGGGGCTTCCTTCACATCCGAAGTCACCCAAGCATATCGGTCATAGGGTGCCGGTCTCACAACCCTTACGACAGGACGCTGGGCCATACTTACAGTGGGGGCACCACCAATATCAGTCTAAGAGGCCGAGAAGTCGGTACTAACACCAGAAACTATAACTCGCCTATTCGACAACTACAAAGCAAGGTATAAATCTACAACCAAGAGTAAGGCCAGAAAAATAAAGTCCTAGAATGGTAACCCCCTAAAGTATCTACCAAATTCTAAAATGCCAGTAAACATGCAATTCAGATCAGCAGTGCAACGATAGGAAAACAAACAATGAAAATAAGCAACTTCACACTAATACCAAAGAAAAGAATAGGGAGCTTACCAGGAAATTGGCAATGATCAGGGAGGATCGAAAAGCTTGGGAAGATCTGAAGAAAGTAGGGGCTCACAGCAAAGATTTTGGGAAGAGGATGGAGAAAGCAAAAGAAACCCAACAACAATGTAATGAAACCGAAAGGAAACCAGAGGAAAACTGAAAAGAAACCAACTCTAAGAAGCGCGAAGGGCAGGGGGAAATCAGTCTTTTCTCGCAGGGTTTTGAATCATCCATTAAGAGCATTAAATGCTCAATGCGAAGAACGAGGCGATGAAACACGCTCCCCAATCACGAACAGACATACCCGCGCGCAATAGGCGCGTCCTTCCCACGGACGACCGGCTAGGAGACAACTCGCGAAAACGCGCCACCAACGGCGTTCACGGCCATAGCTAGCGCGTTGGGGGCACTGTTGCGGCCCAGCTCAGCTGGCATAGCGGCTGACCCAGCCTACAAACAACCCAATCCGCACGATCAGAAAGATATTCATCATCCGCCCGGTTCTGCGACCCGGACATGCGCCCCTTTTGCCAGCTGCATGACAGCTATGGGGCATGAAGCTTCCAGGAAGGTGGCCTCCCCCTGTGGGGCCCGCCCTACTGACATGGTATATAAGGGGAAGGCCCTACCCCTCCCCAAAGGTATGTCACAATACCCTACTCTTTGCTACCTGCATCCTTCCTGACTTGGGCGTCGGAGTGTCATTGCAGGTGGCTCCCCCCAATCTGCACGAAGAGCTCGTGAGGTCACTCGCTCGTACATCACTTCCACCAGGACCCTATTCAAGCTTACCCCCACCAATTCTCAGGGATCTATCCTGACCCGTCCGAAACCCCGAGGTACCGAACACTTTCTTTATTTGGAAAGAACCTTGAGTTTGAAACAAAATTTTTCAAAGATAAGAGCTGATAAGGCTTTGGTAAAAATGTCAACAATCTGTTCTGTAGATGGAATATAAATAACCTTCAATTGCTTTTGGTTGACCCTCTCACAAACAAAGTGTAAATCCAGCTCAAAATACTTTGTGAGCCTTTGCTGAATTGGGTTTTCAGCAAGCAACACCGCAATGATATTATCATAGAATAGAGTGGGGATAAGAGAGGTTTGAATGTGAAGTTTCTTCAGCAGGTTTTGTAGCCAAATAATTTCAGAACCTGTTTCTGCTTATCGTCGATATTTAGCCTATGAGATAAATCTACTGATTGAAGATTGCTTTTTGCTTAACCAGGAAACTAAATTGGTTCCTAGATAGATTTCATAACCACAAGTTGATCTCCTGTCATCAATATCAGACCCCCAATGCAATTTGAATCTGTAAAACCAAATAATCTTAAATCAGTAGGAGCATGAAATAATAGCTAGCCCTTGTTTAAGAATTACAACCAGATATCTCAAAATCCTCTTTACATATTTCTAGTGTGTAAGAAGAGATTTTTGCATATACTGACTAACCTTATTAACAAAAAAAATCTTAGGTTTTATAAGAGTTGCATATTATAATGATCCTACTAAAGACCTGTATAAGGAGGGGTTATCAAATTCATCTCCTCCTTGACTCGAGAGATTCAAATTTGTGACCATAGGAGTTGGAACCCCTTTGGAGTGTAACATATTTGCTTTTTCTAACAGATTTATAAAATACTTTTTTTGAGACAAGTGATCAGAATCCGAAGATAATTTAGTGGCTTCAATGCCTAAGAAGTAGCTAAACTCTCCAAGATCTTTTAGAGAAAAAAAAAACATTGTTCAATTGAGTAATAATTGTTTGAATGACACTGTTATCATTACCAGTAATAAGAAGATTATTAACATAAACTAAAATGTAAAGAATAATATTACTAGAGGTTTTAACAAATAAGAAAAGATCTGACCTTGTTCTATAGAATCCAAACTGAGCTAGTGTTGAAGCCAATTTCAGAAACCAAGCTCGAGGATCTTGTTTAAGTCTATAAATTGATTTATTTAACTTAAATACACACGAAGAATCACCCTGTTGAAAGTTTGGTGGCTGAGACTTATATACAAATTCATGCAGATCTCCATTCAAGAATGTATTGTTGAAATCTAATTTCCTAATTTTCCAGTGAAATTCTAAAGCCAAAGATAGTACCACCCAAATCGTAGACGGTTTAATAATAGGAGCAAAAGTTTGATCATAATCAAGTCCCTCGATTTAGTGGTTACCCCTTTTGCCACTAATCAAGCTTTGTAATTCAATATTTGACCATTTGGATGTCTTTTGATCGCAAAAATCCATCTACATCCAATTACCTTGTTAGTGGTTGCTGAATTTACCAATGTCTATGTATTTGTTTTGTATAAAACTTGTAATTCTTCCATCATAGCATTTTTTGATGTGATAATTTTAGTGCAGCTGCAACTGAAGAGGGTATATTATTAATAAGATCAGGATTGGTAGAAAGTGAGGCTGTGAGAGCTTTTAGTTTAACAATTTCTAATTTGGATCTGGTCTGTATATGGTGCATGTTAAAGGGAATTTTTGTAGGGGTGAATTTCCAAATTGAATGACAATGCCATTGATCGGTATACTATGATGATGTAAGGAAGTGTGAGGCTAGTTAGACTTGGCCTGTGAGGTTATTAGTAAGGGAGTGGTGGGATCTGAAGATTGCGATTGTGAGATCACAGGACTAGGGGCAGTAGCATCAGTGGAAGTAGTAGTTGGAGATGACAATGAAGCTGTAGAACTTGAATAAGGTAGAGGAAAAGAAATAATTGGCATAGAAAGAGTTGTATGAGGAAATTGAACTATTAGCAAGAAAGGCTGGGTAAATGGAAATAGTTCAGAATAAGGATGTCTGCCCTCATCAAACAAGACATGTCTTGTGATGATAACTTTACCTTCCCTTATCAAATATTTGTAGCCTTTATGATGAGGTGTATAACCAAAGAATACAGAGAGTTATGATTTAAAATCTAATTAATGAGAATTATAAGGATTTAAACAAGGAAAGACAGCACTACCAAAAGTTAAAAAAAAGAATAATCAGGTGGATGATGATGTAAAAGTTTAAACGGGGAGAAATTATTAGTTAGAGGAAGGGAGTCTGTTAATGATATATGTAGCGGAAATAAATGCATCATCCCAGTAGATTAATGGCATTGAGATAGTGGCTAAAAGTACCAAGCCAACTTCACTCACATGTTTGTGATTTCTCTTTGCCCTCCCATTCTGTTGATAAGTGTAAGGGTAGGAGAAGCGATGAGTTATACCTTCTTGAGCTAGATACTGAGTAAATATAGTAGAAAGGTACTCTTTACCATGATCAGTCTGCAATTGTTTCAGCTTCAAACCAGTG
Organism: Arachis hypogaea; assembly: GCF_003086295.3. NCBI lineage: Eukaryota > Viridiplantae > Streptophyta > Magnoliopsida > Fabales > Fabaceae > Arachis > Arachis hypogaea. Next base: position 17,173,355 of record NC_092053.1, on the reverse strand, counting down.
AACTTTTTCATTTCATCTTTAAATTTTAAAAGGCTTGGGAAAGCCTGTGATTTGGTATGCAGTAAGTAAATGCAAATATACCTAGTGTAAGCATCTACAAATGAAATATAGTACGTAAAACCATGAAAAGATGTATATAGTGCAGGACCCCAAATATCACTATAAACCATCTCTAAAGGGGCATGAAAATTGAATTCATCCCATTTAAAAGGGAGTAGATGCATTTTAGTTAGACAACAATATTCAAAAAGACATGATTTTATTGAATGTTTAGAAATAGGTAGATTACATTAATTCATTACAAAGATAACTATTTTTGAAGCATAGTGATATAAACATTTGTGCCACAAATTATAAGTATCTAATTGTGAAGTATAAGCAGTGGAAAAAGAAATACAGGAAACAGAATCTGATGTAGTAGGATTACTAATCTTAGGTTCAGATTTGGTTACAACAATTCTATCAAACTTGTACACCCCATTATATGGAGCTCATTGTAGAAGAACCTCCTAGATGTCCTGAGATTTCGCATAGCAACCGTTAGGATGAAACTAAAAAAATCATGCATTATCAATGGCAAACTTATGTACACTCACTAAATTCTGTGTAATTTTTGGAACAAGCAAGAATTTGTTTAAAAGAAAGCATTTCTTGGTATCTAAATTAACTAAATATGAATGACCAGTATGAGATATACTACTACTTGATCCATTACCTAAGAGAAGTTGATTGGTACCAAGAAATTCAGAAGGTGCTAAAAGTGATTGTGCATCATTTGTGACATGATTGCTTGCACGTGTGTCAGGAAGCTAGCTGCATATGATAATGTGGAAGGAGTAGCCATATATGCTCTTGGATTATGAAATGTAGTAGGAGGTGGTAATAATCTAGATTGAATTAGAGATCTTAAAGTAGAGGAAGCAGCTTGATATTATGGATCAAAATGATGAAAGCATGATAATGCAGTATGACTTATTCTTCCACAAAGTTGACACATTGGCCTAGAATCAGAATTTGCAAACCTGCCTCTTTGAAAATTTCATCTCCATCATCCTCTTCTTCCAACATAACTTGTATTCTTAGGTGGTCTTGAAGTGAAACTGTTGATTGAGTATAATGTGCCTGCATTGTTTCCAATATTGTGTTTCGAAATTTCTCAATCATTTCTTCATGTCCAAGAAGAAGTGCTTCAGCTTCAATAAGGGATATGGACACCGATTTTTTCATAACTGTTGAGAGATATAATGCATAATCTTCATTAAGGCAATCTTTAATAGCTGATGTGTCATATTTAAGAGACAGAGTGTAGCCTATTGATGCCATAGAGTCTACAATTGCTCGGATCTTCTTGAGATACTCTATAGCAGTCAGTCCTTGTTTCTTTACAGATTTCAATTGATTCCTCAATTATCGAATCTTAATCTTTGAAGTCTTAGCGAAATATTCAGTAATGGTTGTCCATGCTTGATGAGCATATTTGCAGTCCAACATTCGATTCTTGAAGGTGAGGTCCAGAGAGGAGAGGAGCCATGTCATAAGGTAATCATCTTTCTTCTTCTAATCTTTGTATGTTTTTTATTCTGTTCCAACTTCCTTTGCAGCGTTGGACTTAGTGCTAACCCAACCTAGTTAAAGGGAACCAAATGCACTATAACCTAATACATTTTAGAAATCAAACACTCAAACAAAAGATTGAAATGACTTTTGTGTGCACTACTCTCTTTACCTTTTGTATCTCTCAAAATAAGCTTGAATCTAGACAAAAGAGAAATAAGAACACACTCAAATAACAAGGAAATAAAAGATTGTTTGTATGATTTGAAATATACACAAATTTATTGCCTTCTTTCTTGATGAAAACTTCATATATAGACCTTAAGATCTCTTCTTCAATGTTGGAATAATTTCTCTTTTGATCAAGTTAACCGTTTGCACATTGAGTGGTAGTAGCCATTGGCATTGAAGAGGGAATATTTTCTTCTTTGCTTTCATCCCAACGTGCAACAGCTTCTTTTTCATATATGATCTGATTCTTGCTTATAATTAAATCAATCATGTGCTGTTTTTTGCTTGAATCATGGCTTGATTGTGATCTATGATTGCAAATTTATTAATACCTACAATGCTATAAAGAAAATAAGTATAATAGGATATTATTAATTATATTTGTCATCACAAGATAATTAATCAATTCTTGACTCAACAATCTATTCTTTAATTGCAAACATGATTGAAATTAAATTAAGGAGATAATATAGAAATGACTTCCCTAAATTTTCTGCAAGCTCACCCTATTTATGAGCATTGACATGGCAGAAATTGGCGAGTCAAGAATTGTTATAAGATATGCGTTGCAAGTATAGTTCTTAACCAACCAGAAATCCGCTTATCAATTTAGAAGGGTTGTCACAAAATTAAAATTAAAATACTGGGAGTATGAATCCCATGTCGTCTCCCAACGAGTTGCAGAAATGTGTGCTATTTTATTAATAAGATATTTTCAAAAAGAGTTTGAGTTGAATAAATAGGAAATTAAATTGGGGAAATTAAGTAATTTAAATAAAGGCCTTGACTGGGAGTAGATTAGTTGGAAGCTCTATCCTTGTTGCAGTACTCTCAAGATTAATTGATAATTGAAGGTCGTTCTGTTTAGTTATCCCTTACTAAATAAGGGAAAGTCAAACAAGTTGGAATGCTGTTTCTAGTCGCAAGTCCCAATCCGCTTACTTGGAAGGACTGGCGTTAGTGACTAGAGAGCCATCCAACAATAAACCCAATTACAATCTCTCTTTTGAGCATTCCAACTCAAGGATTCCTTTCAATCAACTCCCCATCAAGTTAGGAAACTACTCGCTCATTGTGAATGTAGAACTCATAACATAGGAAGGGGAATTAAAGAAAGCATGATAAATAAAACTCAAAGGAATCAATTAAAAATAAAAGTAACTCTTGTATTAATAAATTCTAAAATAATCCAATAGTAAAATTGAGTAAATTAAAGGACATGGAAGAGTAAAGTCAAGTAAAGAAAACGAACTAGAATGATGAAGTCTTGATGAGGTAATAACTCTTCTCAATATCCCAATGCAAAGAGCAATAGAAAACAAAATCCTAAGAACTATGACTGTGTAGGGAGAAAACCTAGAGGAGGAGTAAAACTAGATCTAAAAACTAAAACTTGTGTAGAATGAATGTTGTTTTTTGGTTTCTGCATGTTCTCTGGCTCTAGTCTGCCTTTCCGGGCCGAAAACTGGGTCAAAACAGGGCCCAAAATTGCCCCCAGCGAATTCTGCAGATTATGCAGATCGCGCATGCCACACGATCGCGTCATTCATGCGAACACATCATTTGGCGTTTTGCTTTGCCACCCGGGCGCATCGTCCACGCCTCCGTGTCACTTCTGCTATTCCAATCCGCGCGGTCGCGTGAGCCATGCGGCCGCGTCACTTCTCGCTGGTCATCTCCTCAATTTCTTGTGTTCCTTCCATTTTTGCAAGCTTTCTTTCCAATCTCCAACTCATTCATGCTATATAAAGCCTGAAACACTTAACACACAGATCACGACATCGAATGGAATAAAGGAGAATTAAAATACATAATTAAAAGTCTCTAGGAAGGAAGTTTTCAATCATGTAATAATTTTAGGAAGGAAATATAAATGCATGCTAATCATATGAATAAGTGGGTAAAGATCATGATAAAACCACATAATTAAACACATTATAAACCATAGAATAGTAGTTTATCAACCTCCCCACACTTAAACATTAGCATGTCCTCATGCTTAGTTGAAGGAGATAAAATAAATGAGCATGAACATGTAAAAACTCATGCAATGCAATGCAACCTATATATGTGAATGCAACTATATGATTCCTATCCACTTGATCAATAGTAAATAAGTTCTTCAAAACCATTACAGATCAAATTCCACCAACTCAATTCTCATACAGTAAGAACAGATAAAAATGCAAGAAGGCAGCTCATGAAAGCATGGAACATAGAATTTTAAGCATTGAACCCTCACTGATGATGTATGTACGCTCTAATCTCTCTAGTGTATAGGGCAATCACTCTATCCTTCTCTAATCATGCTTTCTAATTTTTGTTCTTCTCCTAATCAATCAACAACATTTAATATACCAATGCAAACATCATGAGGTCTTTTCAAGGTTGTAATGGGGCCAAGGTAATGGTAAGGATACATATATGGCTAAGTAAGCTTATAAACTGAATCTTTAATTAACCCAAGCTTTAACATAACCTATATATGTTCTATATAACTTTAGAATTCATACCTAGCTACCCAGGATTTCCCTTTTCACATTCCATACTCATGTATCAACTCTTTATTTTAATTTTATCATACAAGTATTGATCTTTGAATTCTTAACTTAACATTGGGGTAGTTTTGTCCCCGTATTTATTTATTGAATTTTTTTCATAAGTATAAAAATAAACATAGCTTATCAATGCACATAGATTTTCAATTTTTTTTTATAATTTCACATGAGTAGGTCTCCAAATTTCCATTATATTATCATGACACATTCCCTTATTATCTTTTGTTCCCATAATTTCCCATACTTAATTAGCACACACAATTCTATCTTAAGCTAACCAAAGATTTAGTTTAGGATATATAATTGTTTTTCCGCTTAAGGCTAGTAATGTGGTAAAATATAGAACAAATGGGATTCAAAGACTCAAAGTGGCTAACAAAGGTAATTGAAAGGGTAGGCTTAATTTGGATAAGTGAGCTAAATAAATAATGGCCTCAATCATATGCAAACATATAAATATAATAAATATTGGACATATAGGATGAAACAAAATATAGATTACAATCATAGAGAAGTAAACACACAAGAATAAAATAATTATGGTTAAATAATGTAACCATGCATAAAGGCTCAATTCTCACAGGTTGTGTGTTCTTTAGTTCAAAAATCATGTTCCAAATACAACTTCAAGCAAATTTAACATAAAAATTTTAATTAAAATTAGTGAAATTTTGTTCTAAAAATAGAGTCTTAGAAGAAACTTATTGTCTTTTCAATCAAGTAGAACATGCATGCAACTAATCTATTACTATGCAATTTATCCTATTTTATAAAAGAAAAACTAACTAAATATCCTAATTTATTGGTGTTTAGGGAAGAGAAATTACCTCCGGAAGTCAGGTACTGACCGACCTCCCCACACTTAAGGCTTTGCACCGTCCTCGGTGCCATCTGTCAGGAACAGGGGTGGGCTGGTAGCAGTATCTCCACAGTTGGGACCATCATGGCTCCCTGTACTGGTAAAGGAAGTGGAGTCCGGAGTGTCTGAGTCCTTGAATTTTCCCATGATCAGCTCCTTGAGGTATGTGAATCGGCGCTTATTACGGTGCTCTCTCATCTTAGCTTTGTGTTCTTGCCGATCCAACCTTTCGAGTATCTGATGGAGCAGTTGGTCTGTTGTAGGTGCTTGTGGTGTTGAAGGAGGAATGTCTGCAGCCGGTTCAATAGGTTGGCTTGTAGTGGCTGCTGAGGGTCTGATATATTTTCCATTAGGGATATATTGATCATCCTGTGGAAGCATGGCTTTGGTGTCCCCAGCTCTGAAGGAGACTCCGGTTGCTGAGATAAGATTTGAAACCAAGGCGGAGAAAGGTAAGTTGCCTGCAATTTATACGTGTCCCATGGCATTCCGGATGTGTCTTGGTAGGTTCAGAGGTTGGTCTGTAAGGATGCACCATAGTAGAACGGCCATGTCCGCAATGAAGGAGGACTCGTGAGTGCTCGAAAAGACGTAATGGGACATGATCTGTGCCCATACGCGAGCCTCCAAGGTAAGTGCTGAAGCTGAGATTCCCTTAGAGCGGGTACGATGGTATCCATAGATCCATCGGCTGCCAGGTAGTGCGATAACTCTGAGAACGGCGTCCCAGTCAAATTGGTACATCTGGCGCTTGGGTGCGGCTTCTTGAAAGACGTCCAATCCTTCTGGAACAGGGGGAAGATCTAAAGCTTTTTGAATGGCCTCTTCGGTAATGGGGACTTGCTTCTGACGGACAAAGACAGACTGCAGGGTTGGCAGGTGGAAGTTGGAGTAGAACTCGACTACCCAAGAAAGATTGACCTGCCTCGGCTGTCTCTGTAGGAAACCCATTGTCTTTGTGCAATTTGTGGCTCAACAAAGGTAGCAATATGGTTTGGGAGGAGAAGAAGGTATTCGTTGTTGTAGCTCCTTTCTGCCAGGATGGGGAACATCTGCTCACAGTAGCGATTGGGAAATTGCGCAGCGTCCTTTGCTGGGAAGGCTTTTTCTTTATCATCAACCTTTATAATCCTCTTAAGTTTCTTTGTTGAGGGCTTTACCGCAGTTGAAGAAGGCTCTGCCACTAGTGCTCTCTTTGTTCCTCTCCTTGCTGTTGATTTGGGAGTAGCTTTCTCTTTTCCTTTCTTGGTGGCCATTCTGAAAAAGGAGAGAGAAAGTAAATTAAATTCAAAGAGATAGAGTAAGGAAGAGAACGGAAAAGGATGGTTATGAATGCACATTTAAAGGTAAATGATGTTAACACATGGTCATGACTACATGTGAAAAGTCATCAATGGAAAATAGTTAGTGCATATGATGGCAAGTGAATGCAAGGTGTTTATTGGCATGTTGGCAAAGGCATGAGTAGCATAGATCAAGCATCACTCGTAACAAACCATCACGTTTGTATTGACAATTATTTTCAACGAATAAAATATAAAAGGGATTTTGTGAAAAATGGGCAATTAATAGTAGAATAGAATAACGTAGAAAAGTGCATAAGCCATATGGGCTTTTTCACAAACACATAGCATGCATGGTGAAATAATGTATGAAAAGTATTAAATTGAACATGCAAGCAACCCTTTAAAAAGTAATATATAATTGCCAAACAAATTTAGAACAATCCACAAGCATATAATGAGAAATAATGACTCAAATATAACACCAAGTAAAAAGGAAAAAGAAAGAAAAAGAAAATATGAATAATGAAAGTAAAAAGAAAAGAAAAGAAGATAACATATAAAAATAAGAAGAAAAATAGAAAAGTAAGGAGAGGAGAAGAAAAGAAAACCTTGTTAATGGAGGTGAGAGAGAGAAAGTAAAAAGTGAGAAAGAAGGAAGAAGGTAGAAAGAAGAAAGAAGGAGGGAAAAAGAGAAAATAGGATTTGGGGAAGAGAAAAGATAAGATAAGTGAAAAATTAGGGAAGCTGTGCGGTGCAAGTGACGCGGCCGCGTGGGGCACGCGGTCGCGCGACTTGCGCTTAACGCGGTCGCGTCGGTCACACGGTCGCTTGACCCGTTTTATGCCACGGGCGCGAGGGCAGCCTCGCACTCGCACAACTCTCTGTTCAAAGTCATTAATTGCCAAATATTGGGTGACGCGATCGCGTGGGGCATGCGATCGCGTGAGTGGTCGTGAAAAGGATATGATACGGTCGCGTCGGTCACGTGGCCGCGTGCGAAGGATTGTGCTTTCAGCACCAATCCAGCACCACTCTAGCACAACTTTCGGTCGTACACCCTTTTGACGTCGAATTCCAGGGCACGCGGCTGCGTGGGTCACGTGGTCGCGTGGGAGGCCAATGTTCCCATGTGACGCGGACGCGTCACCGACGCGATCGCGTGGGGAAATTTGTGCCATTGGCATACCTCCAGCCACGCTCCTGCGTGACTCTCTGTTCATTTTATTAATTCCTCCCATCTCCTGTGACGCGGACGCGTCAATGAGGCAGTCGCGTCGCGTAAAATTTTTTTTATATAAAAATAAAAGTATGTAAATGCAGATGCACGAAATGTACTAATAAAGAGAAGAGTTATTAAATAGAAAAACTAAGAATAAAGAAAAGAACGATCATATCATGGTGAGTTGTCTCCCACCTAGCACTTTGCTTTAACGTCCGTAAGTTGGACGCTCCATTAGCTCAATCTTCGGCTATGTGAGGATCTTCCAAGAGGAAGATCTCGAGCTCCTTGTTTTTCTGCATCCTCTCTCCATGGTATAGCTTTAAACAATGTCCATTAACTTTGATAAGTTCAGAGCTTGAAGGATGGCTTAGGTGATAAACTCCGTATGGTTCGGCCTTCTCTACTCTGTATGGACCATCCCATCTTGATCTCAACTTGCCTGGCATGAGTCTCAGTCGAGATTCGTAAAGGAGGACTAAGTCCCCAGGTTGGAACTCTTTTCTCTTGATGTGCTGATCATGTACAACCTTCATCTTCTCCTTGTATAGTCTTGAGTTCTCATAAGCTTCTAGGCGAAGGCTTTCCAGTTCTTGCAGTTGCAACTTCCTTTCAGCTCCGGCTTTCTCAATTCCCATGTTGCACTCCTTTACTGCCCAAAAGGCTTTGTGCTCTACTTCAATAGGGAGATGACAAGCTTTTCCATAAACTAAGCGGAAGGGACTCATCCCAATGGGTGTTTTGTATGCTGTTCTGTATGCCCAGAGTGCATCTTGTAGCCTGGTGCTCTAGTCTCTTCTATGAGGTTTGACTATCTTCTGCAAGATACACTTTATCTCTCTGTTTTACACCTCGACTTGCCCATTAGTCTGAGGATGGTAGGCTGTTGCAACCTTATGAATTATCCCATGCCTCTTCATTAATCCTGTTAGTCTCCTGTTACAAAAATGGGTGCCTTGATCGCTCACGATTGCTCGTGGTGATCCAAAGCGACAAATAATGTGGTTTCTCACAAAGGAAACAACAGTGTTAGCATCATCAGTGCGGGTAGGAATTGCTTCTACCCATTTGGAAACGTAATCCACAGCTAACAATATATAAAAATAACCATTAGAATTTGAAAATGGACCCATAAAGTCGATGCCCCAAACATCAAAAATTTCACAGAAAAGCATAATTTGTTGAGGCATCTCATCCCTCCTGGATATATTACCAAATTTTTGGCATGGGAAACAAGATTTACAAAACTCAGCAGCGTCTCTAAAAAGAGTAGGCCACCAGAATCCACAGTCTAAAATTTTTCTAGCTGTTCTTTGAGGGCCAAAATGTCCTCCACTCTCAGATGAGTGACAGGCCTCTAAGATGGACTGGAATTCTGATTGAGGCACACACCGTCTAATTACCTGGTCAGTGCCACATCTCCATAAATATGGGTCATCCCATATATAATATTTAGACTCACTTTTCAGCTTGTCTCTTTGATGCTTAGAAAAGTTTGGAGGAAAGGTGCGGCTAACTAGATAATTAGCTACAGGTGCATACCAAGGGACGACCTCAGATACTGCTTGTAGGTTATCAAATGGGAAATTATCAGCTATAGGAGTGGGGTCATCTGTAATGTGCTCAAGGCGACTCAAGTGATCTGCCACTAAATTCTGGTTACCACTCCTATCCTTAATTTCTAAATCAAATTCTTGTAATAGCAGTATCCAACGTATAAGCCTTGGTTTGGACTCCTTTTTAGCTAATAGATACTTTAGAGCTGCGTGGTCTGAGTACACTACTACCTTCGTACCAAGTAAATAGGCTCGGAATTTATCCAGAGCAAAAACAATAGCAAGAAGCTCTTTCTCAGTAGTAGTGTAATTGGACTGTACGGCATCTAGAGTTTTAGACGCATAAGCAATAACAAAAGGATCCTTACCTTCACGCTAAGCCAGTGCTGCTCCTACTGCATGGTTGGAAGCGTCGCACATTATTTCAAATGGTTGGCTCCAGTCTGGTCCTCTCACAATTGGAGCTTGAGTCAGGGCGGTCTTCAGCTTATCAAACGCTTGTTTGCAATCCTCACTGAACTCGAACTCAATATCTTTCTGCTGTAGCCTAGATAAGGGAAGTGCTACCTTACTGAAGTCCTTAATGAATCTCCTGTAAAAACCTGCATGGCCAAGGAACGAACGGACTTCCCTCACAGAAGAGGGGTAAGGTAAACTAGAAATAACATCCACCTTTGCTGGATCTACAGAAATGCCAGTATTAGACACAACATGTCCTAGTACAATCTCTTGTTTAACCATAAAGTGACATTTTTCAAAATTTAATACAAGGTTTGTACTGACATATCTATCTAATACTCTAGATAATCCATCCAAGCAAAGGCTAAAGGAATCGCCATAAATACTAAAATCATCCATAAAAACTTCCATACAGTCCTCAATAAGATCAGAAAAAAGACTCATCATGCACCTTTGGAAGGTAGCTGGTGCGTTGCACAAGCCAAAGGGCATTCTCTTGTAAGCATAAGTCCCAAAAGGACATGTAAAAGTGGTCTTTTCCTGATCCTCAGGAGCTATATGAATCTGGAAATAACCTGTGTAACCATATAAAAAATAATAATTTGATTTACCTGACAGATGATCCAGCATTTGATCAATGAATGGAAGAGGATAGTGATCCTTACGAGTGGCTTGGTTGAGGCGTCTGTAATCAATGCAGACCCTCCAAGCGTTCTGTACTCTGGTTGCTATGAGCTCTCCATGCTCATTCTTCACTGTAGTGACTCCAGACTTCTTTGGCACTACTTGTACTGGGCTTACCCATTCACTGTCCGAGATGGGATAGATGATATCTACCTCTAGTAGTCTGGTCACTTCCTTTCTGACAACCTCTAAGATAGTGGGGTTTAGTCTTCTCTGGGGTTGACGAACGGGCCTTGCTCCCTCTTCTAAAAATATTCTGTGCTCACATACTTGAGGGTTGATGCCTACTATATCTGTCAAACTCCACCCAATTGCCTTCTTGTGCCTCCTCAGCACACTAAGTAACTGCTCTTCCTGTTGAGAAGTGAGTTCCCTTGCAATGATAACTGGAAACTTCTGCTCGTCTTCAAGGTAAGCATATTTGAGGTGTGGAGGAAGGGGTTTCAACTCTAACTTCTGCTCATGGTCAGGCTCTGGGTTGTCTGGAGCTGGTAACAATGGTAAAGCACTGTCATTGTCCTCTGAGAATGTCCCCACACTTGGACCTTGTCCTATGTACTTCTCTTCAAATTCCTCTTGGTGAACTTCAGCTACGGTTTCATCTATAATGTCACACTGGAGGATAGAATGGTCCTCCGGAGGATAGAATGGTCCTCCGGAGGATGCTTCATAACTCTATTCAGATTGAAGATTACTACTCGGCCATCTATTTCAAAAGAGTATGTTCCTGAAAAAGCATCTAATTTGAACTTCGAGGTCTTCAGGAATGGTCTTCCGAGTAGGATTGATGATGGCTTCTCTGAGTCATTTTGGGGCATCTCCAGGATATAAAAATCAGTGGGGAATGTGAGTCCGTTAATGCCCACTAATACATCTTCAGTAACTCCAACCACTGTAATAATGCTTTTATCTGCTAACACAACGAGCTGCCGACCTTTTTAAGGGAGGGAGCCTCAAAATATCATATATAGACAAAGGCATTATACTCACACATGTTCCTAAATCACACATGCAGTCAGAAATTATCACACCACCAATAGTACAATTAACCATACAAAGACTTGGGTCACTACACTTTTCAGGTAAATCTCCCATTAAAGCAGATATGGAACTACCTAAAGGAATAGTTTCTAATTCATTAATTTTGTCTTTATGTATACATAAATCTTTTAGAAACTTTGCATATTTAGGTACCTGTTGAATAACATCAAAAAGAGGAACAGTTACCTCAACCTTTTTGAATATCTCTACCATTTTGGGATCAGGTTCCAGCTACTTCCTGGGCTTCCTTGCAAGTTGTGGAAATGGAATAGAAGTGGTGTCTTCTGCAGTATCTGTGCCTTTTGATGCTTCCTCCTGTGGTTGAACGTCTTCTTTTTCAGCTATGTCATGTATGTCCTCTTCCTCTTCAACATCTTCTATTTCTACTACCTCTTCAGCTGAGGCGTGTTCTGGTGGGCTTGGCTCCTCCTGATTCCTCTCCTGCAGTGTGGTTCCGGACCTTAGGGTGATGGCATTAATGCCACCCCTTGGATTGGGTAATGGTTGAGAGGGAATTCCACTGGAGCTCAAAGCCTGGTTATTAGAGTTATTCATTGATCTAATCTGTGAGATAAGAGCTTGTAAAGTAGCGTTCAGACCATTTAGAGTGGCATTAATGTTATTTTCCATGGTCTGTTGTCTCCGATCAATGGATTGTAGTAAATCATCATTAGAAGATGAGGAAGGATAAGTAATTTGAGAGGGCTGCTGTTGGGTATTCTGTGGTCCTTGGGATTGTCTCAGGTGAGGTGCTCTGTAAGGTTGGTTCTGGTTCTGCTGCCTGTTGTTGTTATTATTCCACCTCTGATTTCCCTGATTGTCTCTGCCTCCTCTGTTGTTGTTGTTGTCCCTCTAATTCTGGTTAGAATTGTCCTGCCATCCATGGTTGTAGTTGCCACCTTGATTGTACCCTTGGTTGGGGCGGTCATAGAAGTTATGAGTGGCTGCCACGGTGTTGTCTTTCTACTGGAGCTGCGGACATTCATCAGTATAGTGGCTATAATCAGTACAGATTCTGCAAACTCTCTGTGAGACTAACTGTTGGCCTTGCTGTGGTGGAGAAGGTTGAGCTTGCTGAACTTGTTGTTGATTCAATTGCATCTGCTTCAGTAAGTTGGTCATTTCACAGATACTCTGAGTTAGAGCAGCAGTCTCTCTGCTAGAGGATACTTCTGCAACGGCTTTTGAACGGCCTTGTTTCTGCCTGTGATTTCGAGTAGATTCAGCTAAGTCGCTGATCAATTGCCATGCCTCGTCAGTGGTCTTATACTTTTTTCATAGATCCATTGATAGCACTTTCCAATGTGGTCTTATCTTGGGGCTTCATGCCCTGTGTGACGTAACCGAGTAACACTATCTTGTCAATCATATGGTGGGGGCATGCTTCCAGAAGATTATTGAAGCGCTCCCAGTATTCATAGAGAGTCTTAGATTCATCTTGAATAATCATGGAAATGTCTTTCCTCAGTTTATCAGTAACTTCAGCTGGAAAGAATTTTTCCAAGAATTCTCTTCTCAGTGTATCCCAGTTGGATACAGTTGCTGCGGGTTGAGTGTAGTACCACTCTCTTACCTTCCCCTCAAGAGAAAATGGGAAAGCTTTCAGCAAAATTGAAGTTTCATCTGCACCATCACGCCTGACGGTAGAACAGGCTGCTTGAAAATCTCTCAGGTGCTTGATAGGCTTTTGAGCAGGCAAGCCATAAAACTTGGGCATCAAATTAAGCAGTGCGGTCTTTATTTCAAAGTCTGTAGCCACCACTAGGTGATGCGCTTGAAATGGTTGCATTGTAAAATCAGGGGCTCTAGCCTCTTGGATAGTAACTCTCCTAGCTGCTGCCATGTTACCTGCACGTAAATCAACCAAATCAGTAGAACGGGGACTGGTTTCTTTCTCAAGTGACGTTGCAGATCCGCCCTCATAGAGGACTAACCGACGCCGAGCTTTCCTTATTCGTGAAATAGTTCTTTCAATCTCAGGATCGAATACTGGCAAGTTTGGATCAGGAAGTGAACGCGTCATCTAATGAAAGAAACAAGCAGCTCATAGTAGCAAGATAAAATAAAATGAAAATAAATAAATTCCAATTAATAACTTTAGCACTCTATTGCAACTCCCCGGCAACGGCGCTAAAAATTGACGTGGCGGAAATTGGCGAGTCAAGAATTGTTATAAGATATGCGTTGCAAGTATAGTTCTTAACCAACCAGAAATCCGCTTATCAATTTAGAAGGGTTGTCACAAAAATTAAAATTAAAATACTGGGAGTATGAATCCCAGGTCGTCTCCCAACGAGTTACAGAAAGGTGTGCTATTTTATTAATCAGATGTTTTCAAAAAGAGTTTGAGTTGAATAAAAAGAAAATTAAATTGGAGAAATTAAGTAATTTAAATAAAGGCCTTGAATGGGAGTAGATTAGTTGGAAGCCCTATTCTTGTTGCAGTACTCTCAAGATTAATTGATAATTGAAGGTCGTTCTGTTTAGTTATCCCTTACTAAATAAGGGAAAGTCAAACAAGTTGGAATGCTGTTTCTAGTCACAAGTCCCAATCCGCTTACTTAGAAGGACTAGCGTTAGTGACTAGAGAGCCATCCAACAATAAACCCAATTACAATCTCTCTTTTGAGCATTCCAACTCAAGGGTTCCTTTCAATCAACTCCCCATCAAGTTAGGAAACTACTCGCTCATTGTGAATGTAGAACTCATAACATAGGAAGGGGAATTAAAGAAAGCATGATAAATAAAACTCAAAGGAATCAATTAAAAATAAAAGTAACTCTTGTATTAATAAATTCTAAAATAATCCAATAGTAAAATTGAGTAAATTAAAGGACATGGAAGAGTAAAGCCAAGTAAAGAAAACGAACTAGAATGACGAAGTCTTGATGAGGTAATAACTCTTCTCAATATCCCAATGCAAAGAGCAATAGAAAACAAAATCCTAAGAACTATGAATGTGTAGGGAGAAAACCTAGAGGAGGAGTAAAACTAGATCTAAAAACTAAAACTTGTGTAGAATGAATGTTGTTTTTTGGTTTCTGCATGTTCTCTGGCTCTAGTTTGCCTTTCCGGGCCGAAAACTGGGTCAAAACAGGGCCCAAAATCGCCCCCAAAAAATTCTGCAGATTATGCAGATCGCGCATGCCACACGATCACGTCATTCATGCGGACGCGTTATTCGGTGTTTTGCTTTGCCACGCGGGCTCGTCGTCCACGCCTCCGCGTCACTTGTGCTATTCCAATCCGCGCGGTCGCGTGAGCCATGCGGCCGCGTCACTGTGATTTCCTCTCTTCCGCGCGGTCGCGTGAGCATGCGGCCGCGTCGCTTCTCGCTGGTCATCTCCTCAATTTCTTGTGTTTCTTCCATTTTTGTAAGCTTCCTTTCCAATCTCCAACCCATTCATGCCATATAAAGCCTGAAACACTTAACACACAAATCACGGCATCGAATGGAATAAAGGAGAATTAAAATACATAATTAAAAGTCTCTAGGAAGCAAGTTTTCAATCATGTAATAATTTTAGGAAGGAAATATAAATGCATGCTAATCATATGAATAAGTGGGTAAAGATCATGATAAAAACCACACAATTAAACACATTATAAACCATAGAATAGTGGTTTATCAAGCATCCATCAATTAGGAATAAGAGCACAAAGCTTTGGTTCTTGATCATATACTAAAACAACATACACATAGCAAAGATATACTAGACAAAATATAGTGCTTATAATATAAGGTACCGGAGCACAAAAATAATACATATCAGAGCAATTAAAACCAATATCAAAGCAAGGGATACCAAAAACATCGAAAATAAGTCTATGCATAATATAGTCCATAAGACATAAATCATAAAAGTTAAATCTCTTTAATTTCTCCCCCTTTTGCCATCAAGGAGGGAAATGAAAAAAGGTACATGTAGCCAAAAAAAGTTCTAACAGTTCATAATAAAGGTGGTTAATAACAATTACAGTTATCCATAATAGTGTAGCAAAATAAACAGTTAGGAGATAAAACTCTAAAATGTTTCATCAGAATAATAGCAGCAAAAATATCATTTAGGCATCAAAATCAGATCCACCAGTTGATCCTTTCGCTTCTTCTTCTTCCTCAGAGAAATAGAAAAGTCATCAAGCTCCTAAACGTATTGCTCAACAATACCGATCCTTTGCTGGAATTTTCTAATCTTCAATTCAAGGTTAGCTTCGTCTCTCCTTTGCATTTTGTGCATTATCATCAAATCAGCAAGGTTAGAGACCTTATGGATCACATCTTTGACAAAAGAACCTTGATTTTAGAACCCTTGTTTTTCTTTTTCGGATCAGTGAGAGATTCTAGCATCCGAAATTCCTTAGGAGGTTCAATGGTGGTGTATTGTACACTAGTTCTTCTCATTGCACCACCTCCTTTTAAGAATGAGTTATGCTCCTTGGCAATTTCAGCAAATAAATTAACATTAAAGTATGCAAAAAATTTTGTAAGAAAAAGGACATAAAGCAAAGTAGAATTTTTCTCACTTTTCACACATTCATACATATGCCTCATCATCAAGTATACAAAAGAGATGTGAATCCCTTAAATGAGAGCATACAACACTAGAGTATCCCAAAAAGTTACACATTAGAAGGAGCCACTTTGAGGTAGGATAAAGTGTGATGATGCAATGGGGTTGGGCGTTAACTAGGCCAAGGATTTTATGAGTGGGTGTTAGGCCGAAGCAAAGAGTTACTTGTTCACAGATGATCATAAGAGTAGTGTTTATGCTAACATGAAGGTCAGGATCCCACTTTTCAAAAGTGAAAACATCGATTCCAATACCTTAATATTCTAATATTTCTCAAATGCGTTCCTTATTATGAACAATGATTTTGCTTTTCACATACAAAACCACCTTGGCATCTTCATATTTCATATTTGAATAAAATTGCCTCACCAAATTAGGATACGCTTTATCGTAAATAGCGAACAAAGGCAGCCATCCTCGACTAATGGTTTGAGTAAAATCCAAACCTTTCTCAACTAAGGTTTTGAGTGAAGCCAATTTTGGAGTAACTATGGGACTATCAATGATGCCATTTTGAAAGAAATGACAATTTGTTAAATTCAATAACTTATTGGAATCAAAATTTTCTTTTAAAATCTTGGCATATTTAGATTTGGAGGCTATAGGGTCATGCAGTCTTGGCTCAATAATGGGATGGAGAGAGAAATGAGAATCCATACTACGGATTTTAGAAGGAGGAGGAAAAGCTTCACAGGTTTCTTCTTCCTCAGTGATTGGCCTCTTGCCTCACGAAGAGTTAGGGTGTGAAGAATTGGGTTTTGGGGAGCAGCAACGAAGCGACGAGTGGAGATCTTAGTTCTCACCATAAATGCAATAGTGGTAGGAGGTTAAGTGATATGGTATGGTGGTGATAGAGAAGTGGTGTCAAGAAAGATGGTAGAGGTAGAAGGTTGAGAAAGGCATGTTTGAGGGTATGAGTGATATCCTCCTCTTCTAGTGATTATCTTTCTTCATGCCATTTTAACTTTATACTAGGGTGGTTATATAAAATGTGTGTGAGAGGAATGTAGAATGGTGGTGATCAATGCTGAAAAAAGAGCAGTTATGAAAATATTTGTGGAAGACAAGATGTTTTATATCTAATGCAGGACTAAAATAAAATTCCTTTCAAATAGGAAAGATCTTGAAATTAATTTGAAAAGAAATTTTAGGAAAGATTTTCAAAATAAATAGAATGATTAATACAAAAAATAATTGATTAAAATCTGTTTTCATACAGGAAGATAATATTTTTGAAAAAAATGTTTGAGATCACAAAATCAATCAAGAAGAATATAAAGGTGGCCGCTTGAAAATTTGAAGTTGTTCATCATCTGTCCAGAATATGTCATCATGTCCTACAGGACAAAAACTCAAAAGATCTCGTCAGTTCAATCAAAATAAATAAGCATTACTTAAAATACTCAAAGCAATTCTTAATTGATACAACCTATCATCAGTTAAGAGTTTAGTAAAAATATCAGCAATTGATCATTTGATTTGATGAATTAAACATCAATATTTTATTTTTGTACATATTCACGTATTGAGTGATATTTCACTTCAATATTTTTAGTACGAGATTACAAAACAAGATTTTTTGAAATGTTAATGACACTCATGTTGTCGCACATAAGGAGAATATTTTCAACCTTAATCTTATAATCAATCAGTTGAGTTTTCAATCATAGAACCTAGCTAGGAGCAGCAGAGGAATGCTACTCAACTGCTATGCAATCGGCCTCAAATGTAGGTTGCTTCTTACTACACCGATCATTGAGAGATTTGCCTAGAAAATAACATATGCCATTTGTGCTTCACTATCTACTCTATCACCTGCAAAATCAGCATCACTAAAAGCAATAGGATTAAAAGAATCAATTTTAGGATACCATAAATCATAGTTGGTTGTTCCATGAACATATTGGAT
The DNA here is from genome assembly GCF_003086295.3 of Arachis hypogaea. NCBI lineage: Eukaryota > Viridiplantae > Streptophyta > Magnoliopsida > Fabales > Fabaceae > Arachis > Arachis hypogaea. Next base: position 17,155,427 of record NC_092053.1, on the reverse strand, counting down.
TATTCTTTTTACTGCAGCAAGGTGGGATTCCTTCGGTTGAAATTGAAATCTTGAACATAAGCCCACACTTTAAATGAGGTCAGGACATAATAAGGCTAAGTACATCAAAGACTTAATCATCCCTTTATACTGTGACTCATCCACATCCTTGCCATGTTCGTCCTTTTCCATTTTGATGTTTGGATGCATAGGAGGGCCCATACGCTTCTAATATTTCAATCCAAATTTCTTAACTAGCTCCTTTGCATATTTTACTTGATGCACAAAGATGCCTTGAGGAATTTGTTTAATTTGAAGCCCAAACACTACAACAAAACAACATTTTAACGACCCTTTTTTTAATGCTTAGTGACAGTTTTAACCGTCACTAAATTTTTTCGCGACAGTTAAGAAAGTGTCACTGATTTGAAGGTCACCAGGTGACATAGCGATAGTTTTGGACCACCGTTAGTAAAGAGTCACTAAGTTGTTTGTGATGGTTTTGGAAATAAAAGATTGTTACTAATTTGTAACACTTATCTAAGCGTTTTATGCTATATTTAGCGACAGTATGAAATTGTCACTTAGTTTCTAAATTATGTGACAGTTTTTTCTTATATTTCGTGACTGTTTTAAAGCATCACAATATATTTAACGACGGTATGAAACTGTCATTAAGTTACTTATTTCTACTATAACTTTTTCCTATATTTAGTGACTTTTTATACTATCACAATATATTTAGTAGTGGTTTGAAACCATCACTAAGTTTTTAATTCCTGCATGCGACATCTTTTTTCTTTATTTAATAACTGTTTTAAACCATCACAATATCTCTAGTGTTAGATTTATTATGGTTAAATTACACAGTTGGTCCCTATACTTTTAGTGAAATTGTAAATTTATTCCTACACTTTAAAAGTTTGTAACTGGGTCCCTAAAGAGAATTAAAATTTGTAATTTAGTCCCCGCTATTCAAAAAATATTTGATTTAACAGAATATTCTCAGCATATTCTCTATTTTAAACATGTGAATTGCACATGTTTGACAATAGGGACCAATTTGTAAATGACCAAAAACTCCCTAGGCTATCTGAACTCACCTCGCCACTCTCCAACTATCTCACTCTTACTTTCTCACTTTCTAAAATGGCACCCCAACTCCAGCGCTCTCTGTCTCTCACCTCGGCTCACCATCGCCGTGCCTCTCGCCTTCGTCGCTGCGCTGGATCCACTGATAAATTGAGTTGCTATTTTTATGTTGATTTATTGCTATTTTTTTCTTAGACATTAAATTGTTCGCTTTGAACATGTTTGGGATTGGAATTGTTCTCTTCCATTTATCAGTGTTCAGTATTGGGATTGGAAAAGAAGAAAAAGTCGCCGGATGAGAGAGGCGAGATGGAGGAAGCAGGCGAGACCCGACTTGTGAGCACAAATGCGGTGGATCTGGCGTGGTTACGGTGAACCAAGGTGAGAGACAGAGCACTAGGGTTGAGATGTCATTTTGGAAAGTGAGAAAGTGAAAGAGAGAGAGTTGGGGAGAGGCGGAGTGGGTTCAGATAGCCTAGGGAGTTTTTGGTCATTTTCAAATGGTTAAATTACATAATTGATCTCCATACTTTCACTAAAATTGCAAATTGATCCCTATTATCAAACATGTATAACTCACATGTTTAAAATAGAGAATATGCTGAGAATATTCTGTTAAATCAAACACTTTTTGAACAACGGAGACTAAATTGCGAATTTTAATTCTCTTTAGGGACTCAATTATAAACTTTTAAAGTGTAAAAACCAATTTACAATTTCACGAAAAATATAGAAACCAACTGTGTAATTTAACAATTTATTATTTTTGAATACTTGTGCTAGGTTAAAACTACCACCATCTTTCCAAACCATTTTATTATAGCCTCAATGCTCAATATCAAGAACTCAATAGAAAATTCAGCAGCCATATTAATTCACTATCAAATAATATCTCTTAGAAGCTAGCATCTACTTTACATTAATCAAGTAACGTAATTCAACTTTTATCTCAATAATTTCAATTCATCCAAAATATATGTAAGAGCTCATTTATCACCTAATTACACAATATAACACCTGGCTCAAAAGTTGATAAATTAAGACATAAACCTAAACCCTCAACATGGTGGAGTAACAGCATGTACTTATGTGGCAATGATTGAATTTCAGCAAGATCGCGACTCGACTTATTCCACTCTTCCAATTCACCGCTGACACCAGTCATTAAGTATTGTACAAGAATACCTTGAGCTGAGATATACTTTTGCTGCTCAATTAATTCATGCTTCACTAGTTCACTTCTACAACCTCCTCACATATCCTACAAAATCAATAACAAAGGAAAAATGTCTTATACTTCAGAAAGTATGTTCGTACTCAATTAAAGAACTATACACACAATACACAGACACACACACACATATATATATAGAAAGAGAAAGTCTAAGAGGCCAGCAATTTTATTAAAATCTAGTCAGCATTTAATTAGCAAAAGAGAAATATGAGTAATCCTACACCATTAGATGTAATCTCACACCATTAAAAACATTAATGATGGCTAATTGATGACTACAAATCACAAAATTTGCTAGCCCCCTAACACTTCTCGTATAAAAAATGGCAATCCTGACTGTTAATTTCTTGGCATTTGAAAGCATATAAATGCTACCTGCTTAAATGGGAATGAGGAATATATATTGTTTACGTTTACCTTAGGAAAGCCAAGAACTTGGAATGCATTTTGCCACATAAGTTCTCCATAGCATCCTTTATCTAAGAGCTCACAGCAAGTTTTTCGAATCTCCTGAAATGATGAAAAATAAAAGACCTGACTCCTAATGGAGATATTTTAACACAACTAAATGCAACAATTGCCAGCCACATGCATCCATTTTTTTTTCTAATTGAATGTTTTTAAAGAAGGTGGGATGTCACAAAAGTCTTCACTATGGATGTCGAGAATTACTAAATTAGTGATTACTAATAAAGCAATAATTGGCAGCTACAAGCAGCTATATTATTGTAGGTTAACATTTTTCAAATGGAATGATTTAAGAGGGTGGTATGCCAGAATAGGCTTCATTATAGTTGAGAGTTTACTTATCATAAATAAATTGAATAAAACTTCTAATACACAATGACACTACCACATTCTAGTTTGAGCACACAAAAAAAAGCCATGTCCCTACATGATCTTTCTCAGAAAGTACTTCACTTAACTTTAATGACCGATCAAAAGAACCTAATGCATTCATCTCTTCATTATAAGATCAATTGTTCTTAAAATCACTATGTCAACAATTAAATAAAATTTAGGCATTCAAATTGAAAGTAACCTATAGAGAAAAGGATTGAGACAAGTTAACTGAATGGTAAGACGGTGAAAAGTAATGAGACTTACAAGAAGATAAACTACAGTCTTAAGAAGCTTCATCAAGACACCGGTGGCACATAGCATTTTGGTGCTTCAACAATTGATGGCTTGGAGACATTTTTCTTTTGAACCACTATAAAACCTTACAAAGATGATTGTATATTAGAAGAATGGAACGAAAAAGACCCTACCCTACATCAGTTTTGCTAAATGCTTCACAAATTGCAGAGTGCTTTTTACACACAACGGAATGAGATAAAAATAATAATGTCTTTCAAAATCTTAAAGAAACAAATTAAAAGAAGTTTGTGAATAATTCAATCTATTTAAAAGAAGGTTGTTATTACTCATATGTCATCATGATGAAAAGTGTTAAGTCTTATCCCAAATAAAGTCTGCAGTATTCAATGGGAAGAATTAGCTTATTAATTAGCAAAGAAATATATATAGAATAAAAAATAATAATGTAAAAGAATTGGGTGATTAGAAGCATATAGTAGATTATTATTGTATACCTGAGGTTTGATCTAATACAAGATAAAGGTCTTCACCTTGAATTGAAGCATGTTGGATACCCCATGTGATGATATGCATGCTTTTGTCAAAGTTTGTGTTATCTATGATAAACCCTGGTTCCATAAAAAATACGAACAACAAAGCCATACACATTTTTCAAATACTACTGCCATATGTATGTTTTTTTATATCTGTTCTATGTTTATGAACATGAAAAGGTGTCATTTTAGCAACATGCAGATTTTTATTCTTATTTCTTAATTCCTTAATTGAAAGTTGCAATAATTTAATTAAACCAAGCATAAGATTATTAAACATCAAAGACATGGGTAAGAAACCAAATTAAAGTTCTAGATTGAACATCTACTCTAGCATCATCCTAGCTCAAACATAACCTGCAAGAAAAACATAGAGAATAGACAACCTCAAATTTCTGATAAACCAATAACACAAACACCTAATGTGCATTAAATAGTTTAAATTAAAACTGCACATTAAACATGGATGCCCTGTTATTGTCTCTACTAGACCATACCAACAAACTATATGGAACCTTGGTCTCATCACAGAGGATAATCTTCTGAGCTTTCACATCTTTCACTATGCCGCGAACAAGATGAACTTTTGACTGATACAAACCACTACCAAATCAAATAGCTACTTATTCAACCGTTACAGGAGGCGTGCTGTGAACAACATTTTGCTCGGGGACTTTGCATCCTCTTACGGCCGCGGTGGTGAATCTCAGAGCGGGAATTGATGGCGCCGGAGACTGTGACGAAGTCTCCCTATTATTGATGGCTCTGCTGTTGAAGCGATGTCTGGCATTGGGAGCTTGGCCTTCGGCAGCCGCATTCTCCATACTGCCGCCAACACGGATTAGAGGAAGTTGTTTTCGCCGCCGGTGTTTGGTCTCGTGCAGTTGTTTATTAAGGACACACTACATATTCATTAGAAATGGAAGATTTTTTTTATTTTAGTTGATCTTCTTAATATTGTGTCATCGGTCTCTTGTAAAGGTAGTGGCACAACAGATTCTTCTTCTTTTTAAGATTACTCTTGAACAATATTTTTTGAAGAACATTTTTATTTCGAAGAGTTTGATCCTCCACTATATAATTTATTAAAACATTATTTTCATCAGTAATATATTATTTTATATTGATACTATCTATATGGATATTGTATTGAATAATCACTCTTATACATATAGAGGTTTGACAAATATTATCATTTTCATCAATCTTAAAAAAACGATTTCTCCCACTTTATATATCATACTCTAAAAACCTTGCATTTTTAGATTTAACTATTTTACTTAAATAAAATAGACAATAAAATCTAGGGAAAAAGACAGATAAGTCCCTGACTTTTTAAATTTTTGACAAATACATCCCTGACAAAATTTAAATACAAAAAAGTCCCCGTTCACACCCTGGGTCGAGCTACCCGACCCGGGATGTTCAGTAACAAAGTGACCGACCTCTTTAGGTCAGACTATCCGACCTCTTCTCAAAGAGATCGACCAAATTTCCAGAAAAGCCCAGTAAAGGGCCCAGACAGAGGAACACGACCCAAATCCAAAGGTGGCCCAAGCCTACAAGAGATAAGGGTGGTTCCCTTGGAGATAAGATGACCTCACTCTAAGATAAAGATAAGATAAGATAACTAACTTATCTTCTCTAAAAAGGTCACACCACACCATTATAAATACACTGGAGCACCCAGTTATAACTCATACTCTGATTCTACTAAAAACCTGCTCAATACCCTTGCTAACTTAAGCATCGGAGTCCCTTGCAGGTACCACCACCCTCCGGTGGCGAAGGATCAGCAGCGCATCCAGTCCAACCAGTCAGACACGACAGCTCCGGCCGCCACCCACCAGCCGGACACGTCATCTCCGACCAAGTACAGAAGATCTCGTCCGAGATCGACCTACAGTTTCAGGTAACCCTCGGAACATTGGTGCCGTTGCCGGGGACCTGGAAGTCATCCCATCACCATGGCGGACGACCATGACAACGACCACGATTTAGATCTAGAAGATAGAACACCGAACAAAAATGCGGACACTACACTAAAAGACACCCCGGAATCTAACAGGGACAAAAACTCATCAAATCCGGGAGTATTAGAAGCGCTTCAAGACCGTTTAAAGCAACTTGAAAAAGAAAGCCATCATAAACGAGAAGTTGGGAAGAATCTACAAAAAGAGGTAAGGCGACGCCGAGAGTTAGAAGATAAACTTCTAAAATTCGAAGCCGATCTCAAAACCAAAGCTACTCGGTCCACTCCTGAGGACAACTCTCGCAAGGATCAAGATCCATTCACTAGGGAGATCATGAAGACCAAAATCCCTAAGGACTTCAAACTTCTGGATATGGCTTTGTACGATGGCACTACAGATCCCAACCATCACCTCAGCAATTTCAGAAATAGAATGTACCTCACCGACGCCTCAGATGCAGTTCGCTGTAAAGCGTTTCCAACAACTCTTACAAAGACAGCAATTAGATGGTTCGACAATTTACCTCCGAGGTCCATCTCAAACTTTGACGACTTAGCCAAAAAGTTTCTAGCCAGATTCTCTATCCAAAAAGATAAGGCTAAGCACGCCCCCAGTCTATTAGGAATCAAGCAAGGAGATCAGGAAAGTCTTCGCAACTACATGGAAAGATTCAATAAAACATGTCTAGACATAGAAAGCCTACCAACAGAGGCCGCCATCATGGGCCTCATCAATGGCCTACGAGAGGGACCTTTTAGCCAATCCATATCAAAGAAATACCCCACATATCTGAATGAAGTGCAAGAACGAGCGGAGAAATACATCAACATGGAGAAAAATTCTCGACTAGGAGAGACCTCAAAATCTGGATTCATCTATCCCTCCCGGGACAAGGATAAAGAGTCCAAAAAGAAGGAAGATTGACATGGGAAAAAATTAAAAAATATCATAATTATACCCCTCTTCAGGTGTCCCTTGTGGATATCTACAAAGAAGTCTGCCACAAAGAAAAATACCCCCAGCTCGACCACTCAAAGGCAAAAAAGGAGGAGAAAATCGGACCGAATATTGTGAATACCATCGAATCCGTGGACATTCCACCAACGAATGTTTTGACTTAAAAAATGTCATAGAAAAATTAGTAAGAGAGGGAAAACTAGATCGGTATCTGGCCACCCGGGATGATGAGCAAAGAAAAAGGAGAAGGGACAGGATGTTGGACGAACCGAGCAATCACCTCGTACACCAGAAAGACATGTCCATATGATACATGGAGGATTTGCAGGAGGGAGAATCTCCAAATCATCTCGCAAAAGATATCTCAAAGAAGTATATCATATCGAGGGAAAGGAGGAAGCACCCGACATCCCGACAATTACGTTTACCAAAGAAGATGCATCAGGTGTCATCTAGGGACACGACGATCCCATGGTCATCACCATTATACTAGCAAATGCAAATCTTCACCGCACACTGATAGACCAAGGGAGCTCCGCCGACATCTTATTCAAAACTGTCTTCAACAAGCTCGGCTTAGAAGAAAAAGAGCTTAGAGCATATCCAAACAGCTTGTTCGGACTGGGAGACACCCCAGTGCAACCACTGGGATACATCTCACTACACACAACCTTCGGAAAAGGAAACCAATCCAAAACACTCAAGATAGACTACATCGTGGTCGACGTGAGTTCAGCCTATAATGCCTTAATAGGTCGGACAACATTAAATCAACTCGGCGCAATAGTCTCAACTCCACATTTATGCATAAAATTCCCAACTGCAGAAGGGATAGCTACAATAAAAGCATATCAAAAGATGGCGCGCCGTTGTTACAACGAAAGTCTAAACCTCAGAGGCAGAGGAGAAGAATTCCACACAATTGAACTTGGTGGAGTTCAGAGGCGAGAAGAACTCCGTCCACAACCTGAAGGTGAAGTAGAGAAAGTCCAGATCGAAGATATTCCGGACAAAACAACCAATATTGGAACGATTTTAAGAGGTGACATAAAAAAATCACTTATACAGTTCTTACGAGATAATGTCGATCTCTTTGCATGGAAAGCTGCAGACATGCCAGGAATAGACCCCAAACTAATGTGCCACAAGTTGGCGGTCTACCTAGGATCTCGGCCAGTACAGCAGAGACGAAGAAAACTCAGGCCAGAACTATCCCAAGCTGTGGAAGAGCAGGTACAAGCCCTACTGGAGGCAGGATTCATAAGAGAAGTCAAATACCCACTATGGCTAGCTAACGTCGTCTTGGTGAAAAAGTCAAATGGGAAGTGACGAATGTGCACTGACTACACTAATCTCAACAAAGCCTGCCCAAAAGATCCTTATCCACTCGCAAGTATCGACGCTCTGGTGGATGCCTCATCCAGATATAAATACCTCTCATTTATGGATGCATATTCTGGATACAATCAAATCCCAATGTATCCACCTGATCAAGAAAAAACCTCGTTTCTAACACCAAAAGCAAACTATTGCTACATCGTAATGCCTTTTGGTCTTAAAAACGCGGGAGCTACTTATCAAAGGTTAATGAATAAAGTCTTTTCAGATCATATCAGAAAGATCATGGAGGTCTATGTGGACGACATGTTGATAAAGACACAAAGCGAAGAGACATTATTGTCCAACCTGGCCCAAGTGTTCGACACTTTAAGAAAGCATGGCATGCGACTCAATCCTGCAAAATGCACCTTTGCAGTAGAAGCTAGCAAATTCTTGGGTTTTATGCTCACACAAAGAGGAATCGAGGCAAATCCGGATAAATGCCAGGCCATACTCGACATGAAGAGCCCAACTTGTGTCAAAGAGGTAAAACAACTCAACGGGAGGTTGGCAGCCTTGTCCAGATTTCTAGCGGGATCAGCAATAAGGTCTCTCCCCTTCTACGCCACTCTAAGAAAGGGAAAGAAGTTTGAATGGACAAAGGAGTGCGAGCAAGCCTTCCAAGATTTTAAAAGATTCCTGGGGCAACCGCCTATCCTAACTCGACCACGAGAGGGAGAGCCACTCATATTGTACCTCACAATAGGAAGTCGGGCAGTAGCCTCAGCACTAGTCCGAGAGGACGACAAGGGGCAATAACCTGTATACTTCATCAGTAAAGCACTACAAGGGTCCGAGCTGAACTACCAAAAAATAGAGAAATTTGCCTATGCTCTCATACTAACATCTCGACGACTTCGCCCGTACTTCCAAGCTCACATTATTAAGGTTCGGACCAACCAGCCCATAAAAGGGATATTGCAGAAAACAGATCTAGCAGGCAAAATCTTGCAATGGGCAGTCGAGTTGTCTGAGTTCGACCTTCAATACAAAGCTCGGACAGCCATCAAATCACAATACTTAGCCGACTTCATTGCAGAATTTACAGACACTCCGGAAACCCCCACAGAATGGAATCTCTATGTGGATGGTTCCTCAAATAAAACTGGAAGCAGCGCAGGTGTGATAATTGAAAGCAACCAAGGAACCCAAATTGAACTTTCCCTCAAATTCGGGTTCCCTGCCTCAAACAACCAGGCGGAATATGAAGCACTACTAGTTGGTTTGAAGCTGGCTAAAGAGGTCGGTGCTCAAAGGCTCATTATCTTCAGCGACTCACAGGTGGTCACTTCACAAATAACGGGGAGCTACCAAGCCAAGGATCCCACTATGGAAAAGTACCTGGGTAAAACCAGGGAACAGCTTGGACAACTCCAGGAATATGAGATCTACCACATACCCTGTGAACAGAATGCCCGAGCTGACGGACTCTCAAAGCTAGTCAGCACCAAACCAGGGGGCAACAATAGGAGCCTCATCCAAGAAATACTGCAGAGTACATCCATCTCGGAAGAAGAAAAAGTCCTAGCCATAACAGGTCAGGATCAAGGATGGATGACCCCCATAATTAACTACCTCAAAACAGAAACACTCTCCACAGATGAAAAGGAGGCAAAGAGGTTAAAGCGGGAGGCACAACACTACACTATCATAAATAATACTCTATACAAAAGAGGGATTTCAATACCATTGTTAAAATGTGTGCCGACTTCCAATACAAAGGAAGTTTTAGAAGAAATACACAGTGGCATTTGTGGCAACCATCTCGGAGCACAAGCACTTACCAAAAAAGTACTCCGGGCAGAATTTTGTTGGCCAACTCTACAAAAGGAGGCCACAGAGTTTGTAAAGACATGTATGCCATGCCAGAAACATGCCAACTTTCACATCGCCCCGCCAGAGGAACTCATCAGTGTGACCTCACCATGGCCATTTGCAAAATGGGGACTCGACCTTCTCGGACCCTTCCCTCAGGGATCGGGACAAGTTAAATTCCTCATAGTAGGGGTAGACTACTTTACAAAGTGGATCGAGGCAGAACCCCTAGCTAATGCCACTGCTCAAAGAAGTCGAAAATTCCTATATAGAAACATTGTCACAAGGTTCGGGGTCCCATACTCCATCACCACAGATAATGGCACCCAATTCACAGATGCAGGCTTCAGAAAGTTAGTGGCCGACTTGAATATAAAACACCAATTCACTTTCGTAGAACATCCTCAAGCCAACGAACAAGCTGAAGCCGCCAACAAAGTGGTATTGGCTGGGCTAAAACGAAGATTACAGGACGCAAAGGGAGCTTGGGCTGAAGAGCTCCCACAAGTCCTATGGGCATATCGAACAACGCCACATTCTACTACAAAGGAATCACCCTTCCGGTTAGCTTACGGAATGGAGGCAATGATCCCAGTAGAGATCGAAGAAGGGTCGCCTAGAGTGGTCCATTACAATGAAAAGGCCAACTCCCAACTTCAAAGGGAAGAGCTCGACCTACTTCCTGAAATCCAAGAGAGAGCTCGGATCAGGGAAGAAGCACTAAAACGTCGAATGGCTTCCAGATATAATCAAAAGGTAGTTCCTCGAGGTTTCAATGAGAATGATCTCATCCTAATCCGAAATGATATCGGAACAACTCGACCTGGAGAAGGAAATTTGGCACTGGAAAGAACCCTACCGAGTCATAGAAGTACTTGGGAAGCGCTACTACAGACTGTCCGAACTCGAGGGGTGAGAACTTCCCAGATCGTGGCACGCCTGCAACCTAAGAAGGTACTATAGCTAGGATGGTAAAGGATCTCAGCATAGGATGCACTCTTTTTCCTGAAAAGGTTTTTTAATGAGGCACCAAGTTGAGATCCACGAATTATCCGATAAAAAAAAACTTCGCATGTACATATTTGCATTTTCTTTTAAATAAAATATATTAGATGTTCTACAAGTTTACAAGACGCATTAATCTGAAACATTCATCGCCCGATTATAAAGCATCAGATCGGCAGAAAGTGAAAAACAAATTCATTGCACGATCACGATAAAGACCAACAGAGATGAAAACCAAATTCATCTAAAGGTCGACTGGTGCACGAAATTGTGATCATCAACAATGGCGCCAAAGGACTTGGAGCTCTCAAACGTGAATCACACTTTGTCACAATTCCGCACAACTAACCAGCAAGTGCACTGGGTCGTCCAAGTAATACCTTACGTGAGTAAGGGTCGATCCTACGGAGACTGTCGGCTTGAAGCAAGCTATGGTCACCTTGTAAATATCAGTCAGGCAAATTCAGATGGTGACGGAGAATTGATAATTAAAAGATGAATAAAACATAAAATAAAGATAGAGATACTTATGTAAATCTTTGGTTGGAATTTCAGATAAGCGTATGAAGATGCTTTGTTCCTCCTGAACCTCTGCTTTCCTATTGCCTTCTTCCAATCATTCATACTCCTTTCCATGGCAAGCTTTATGTTGGGCTCGTTGTCAATGGTTACTTCCCGTCCTCTCAGTGAAAATGTTCTACGCACGCTGTCACCGCATGGCTAATCATCTGTCGGTTCTCGATCATGTTGGAATAGGATCCATTGATCCTTTTGCGTCTGTCACATGCCCAACAATCGCGAGTTTGAAGCTCGTCACAGTCATCCCTTCCCAAATCCTACTCAGAATAACACAGACAAGGTTTAGACGTTCTAGATCTCAGGAATGGCCGCCAATAATTCTAGCCTATACCACGAAGGTTCCAATCTTAGATTAGAAACCCAAGAGATACACATTCAAGCTTGTTTGCATGTAGAACGGAAGTGGTTGTTAGTCACACGTTCATAGGTGAGAATGGTGATGAGTGTCACATAATCATCACATTCATCATGTTCTTGGGTGTGAATGAATATCTTGGAGAAGAAATAGACTTGAGTTGAATAGAAAAACAATAGTACTTTGCATTAATTCATGAAGAACAGCAGAGCTCCACACCTTAATCTATGGTGTGTAGAAACTCCACCGTTGAAAATACAAAAGTGATAATGGTGTAAGCATGGCCGAATGGCCAGCCTCCAAGGTCTAGGGACTAAACGTCCAAAGATTCCAAATACAATAGTATAAGGTCCTATTTATAGAGAACTAGTAGCCTAAGGTTTACAGAAATCAGTAATTAATGCAGAAATCTTCTTCCGGGCCCACTTGGTGTGTGCTTAGGCTGAGCATTGAAGCTTTCATGTGTAAAGACTTTTCTTGGAGTTAAACGCCAGCTTTTGTGCTAGTTTGGGCGTTTAACTCCAGCTTTTATGCCAGTTCTGGCGTTTGGACGCTAAAATTTCTATGCTGACTTTGAACACCGGTTTGAGCCATCAAATCTTGGGCAAAGTATGAACTATTATATATTGCTGGAAAGCCCAGGATGTCTACTTTCCAACGCAATTGAGAGCGCGCCAATTGGGTATCTGTAGCTCCAGAAAATCCACTTTGAGTGTAGGGAGGTCAGAACCCAACAGCATCTGCAGTCCTTTTTCAGCCTCTGAATCAGATTTTTGCTCAGGTCCCTCAATTTCAGCCAGAAAATACCTGAAATCACAGAAAAATACACAAACTCATAGTAAAGTCCAAAAGAGTAATTTTTATTTAAAAACTAATAAAAATATAATAAAAACTAACTAAAATATACTAAAAACAATGCCAAAAAGCGTATAAATTATCCGCTCATCACAACACCAAATTTAAATTGTTGCTTGTCCCCAAGAAACTAAAAATCAAATAGGATAAAAAGAAGAGAATATACAATGAATTCCAAAAACATCTATGAAGATTAGTATTAATTAGATGAGCGGGGCTTTTAGCTTTTTGCTTCTGAATAGTTTTGACATCTCACTTTATCCCTTGAAGTTCAGAATGATTGGCATCTATAGGAACTCAGAATCCAGATAGTGTTATTGATTCTCCTAGTTAAGTATGTTGATTCTTGAACACAGCTACTTTATGAGTCTTGGCCGTGACCCTAAGCATTTTGTTTTCCAGTATTACCACCGGATACATAAATGTCACAGACACATAACTGGGTGAACCTTTTCAGATTGTGACTCAGCTTTGCTAGAGTCCCCAATTAGAGGTGTCCAGAGCTCTTAAGCACACTCTTTTTGCTTTTGGACCACGACTTTAACCGCTCAGTCTCAAGTTTTCACTTGACACCTTCACGCCACAAGCACATGGTTAGGGACAGCTTGGTTTAGCCGCTTAGGCCAGGATTTTATTCCTGTGGGCCCTCCTATCCACTGATGCTCAAAGCCTTGGATCCTTTTTATCACCCTTGCCTTTTGGTTTAAAGGGGTATTGGCTTTTTCTGCTTGCTTTTCTTTTTTTCTTTCTTTTTTTCTTTTTTTTTCGCCTCTTTTTTTTTCTGCAAGCTTTTCACTACTTTTTCTTGCTTCAAGAATCAATTTTATGATTTTTCAGATTATCAAATAACATTTCTCCTTTTCCATCATTCTTTCAAGAGCCAACAATTTTAACATTCATGAATCAACAAATTCAAAAAAATATACACTGTTCAAGCATTCATTCAGAAAAACAATAGTATTGCCACCACATCAAAATAACTAAACTGTTGTAAAATTTGAAATTCATGCACTTCTTTTCTTTTTCATTTAAAAAAATTTTTCATTTAAGAAAGGTGATGGATTCATTTTCATTGCTTTAAGGCATAGATACTAAGACACTAATGATCATGTAATAAAGATACAAATATAGATAAACATAAAGCATAATTTTCGAAAAACAGAAAATAAAGAACAAGGAAATTAAAGAATGGGTCCACCTTAGTGATGACGGCTTGTTCTTCCTCTTGAAGATCTTATGGAGTGCTTGAGCTCCTCAATGTCTCTTCCTTGCCTTTGTTGCTCCTCTCTCATGATTCTTTGGTCTTCTCTAATTTCATGGAGGAGGATGGAATGCTCTTGGTGCTCCACCCTTAGTTGTCCCATGTTAGAACTTAATTCTCCTAGAGAGGTGTTGATTTGCTCCCAATAGTTTTGTGGAGGAAATTGCATCCCTTGAGGCATCTCAGAGATTTTATGATGAGGAGTTTCCTCATGCTCTTGTCCATGAGTGGGATCTCTTGTTTGCTCCATCCTTTTCTTAATGATGGGCTTGTCCTCATCAATGAGGATGTCTTTCTCTATGTCAATTCCAGCTGAATTGCAGAGGTGACAAATGAGATGAGGGAATGCTAACCTTGCCACAGTAGAGGACTTGTCCGCTACCTTGTAGAGTTCTTGGGATATAACCTCATGAACTTCTACTTCCTCTCTAATCATGATGCTGTGAATCATGATAGCCCGGTCTATAGTAACTTCAGATCGGTTGCTAGTAGGAATGATTGAGCGTTGGATGAACTCCAACCATCCCCTAGCCACGGGCTTGAGGTCATGCCTTCTTAGTTGAACCGGCTTCCCTCTTGAATCTCTCTTCCATTGAGCGCCCTCTTCACAAATGTCCATGAGGACTTGGTCCAACCTTTGATCAAAGTTGACCCTTCTAGTGTATGGGTGTGCATCTCCTTGCATCATAGGCAAATTGAATGCCAACCTTACATTTTCTGGACTAAAGTCTAAGTATTTCCCTCGGACCATTGTAAGCCAATTCTTAGGGTCTGGGTTCACACTTTGATCATGGTTCTTGGTGATCCATGCATTGGCATAGAACTCTTGAACCATTAAGATTCTAACTTGTTGAATGGGGTTGGTGAGAACTTCCCAACCTCTTCTTCGGATCTCATGTCGGATCTCCGGAGATTCCCCTTTTTGAGCTTAAAAGGGACCTCGGGGGATCACCTTCTTCTTGACCACAACTTCATAGAAGTGGTCTTGATGCACCCTTGAAAGGAATCTCTCCATCTCCCATGACTCGGAGGTGGAAGCTTTTGCCTTCCCTTTCCTCTTTCTAGAGGTTTCTCCGGCCTTTGGTGCCATTAATGGTTATGGAAAAACAAAAAAAGCTTTAGCTTTTACCACACCAAACTTAGAAGGTTGCTCGTCCTCGAGCAAAAGAAGAAAGAAGAGAGTAGAAGAAGAAGAAATAGAGGAGATGGAGGGGGCTTTGTGTTTCGGCCAAGGGGGATGGGTAGTATGTATGTTGTGTGAAAATGAAGGAGTGAAGATGGGTTTATACAGGAGTGGAGAGGGGGCATGGTTCGGCCATTATGGGTGGGTTTGGGTGGGAAAGTGGTTTGAATTTGAATGGTGAGGTAGGTGGAGTTTTATGAAGGATGGATGTGAGTGGTGAAGAGAATGGTGGGATTTGATAGGTGAGGGATTTTTGGGGAAGAGGTATTGAGGTGATTGGTGAATGGGTAAAGAAGAAAGAGAGAGGTCGGGTAGGTGGGGATCCTGTGGGGTCCACAGATCCTGAGGTGTTAAGGATTTCTCATCCCTGCACCATGTGGCGTGCAAAACGCCCCTTGCTGCCAATCCTGGCGTTAAACGCCATGCTGCTGTCCATTTCTGGCATTTAACGCTAGCTTCTTGCCCATTCCTGGTGTTAAACGCCAGTCTGATGCCCATTTCTGGCGTTAAACGCCCAGAATGGTGCCAGACTGGGCGTTTAACGCCCATTCTGCTACCCTTACTGGCGTTTAAACGCCAGTAAGTTTCTCCTCCAGGGTGTTCTATTTTTAATACTATTTTTTCCTTCTGTTTTTGCTTTTTCAATTGTTTTTGTGACTTCACATGATCATCAACCTATAGAAAACATAAAATAACAAAAGAAAATGGAAATTCAAGATAGTTAAAGATTGGGTTGCCTCCCAACAAGCGCTTCTTTAATGTCAATAGCTTGATAGTGGCTCTCATGGAGCCTCACAGATGTTTAGAGCAATGTTGGAACCTCGCAACACCAAACTTAGAGTTTGACTTTGGGGGCTCTGTTTGTCTCTGTATTGAGAGAAGCTCTTCATGCTTCCTCTCCATGGTTACAGAGGGATATCCTTGAGCTTTAAACACAAGGGAGTCTTCATTCACTTGAATGATTAATTCTCCTCTGTCAACATCAATTACAACTTTTGCTGTGGCTAGGAAGGGTCTGCTAAGGATGATGGATTCATCCATACACTTCCCAGTCTCTAGGATTATGAAATTAGCAGGGATGTAATGGTCTTCTACCTTTACCAAGACATCCTCTACAAGTCCATAAGCCTGTTTCTTTGAATTGTCTGCCATCTCTAGTGAGATTCTAGCAGCTTGTACCTCAATAATCCCTAGCTTCTCCATTGCAGAGAGAGGCATGAGGTTTATGCTTGACCCTAGGTCACACAGAGCCTTCTCAAAGGTCATGGTGCCTATGGTACAAGGTATTGAGAACTTTCCAGGATCTTGTCTCTTCAGAGGTAATCTCTGCTTAGTCAAGTCATCCAATTCTTTGATGAGCAATGGAGGTTCATCCTCCCAAGTCTCATTACCAAACAGCTTGGCATTTAGCTTCATATTGCTCCAAGGTACTTAGCAACTTGCTCTTCAGTATCATCTTCATCTTCTTCAGAGGAAGAATACTCATCAGAGCTCATGAATGGCAGAAGTAAATTCAATGGAATCTCTATGGTCTCTGTGTGAGCCTCAGATTCCCATGGTTCCTCATCAGGGAACTCCATGGAGGTCAGTGGATGTCCATTGAAGTCTTCCTCAGTGGAGATCACTGCCTCTTCCTCCTCTCCAGGTTCGGCCATGTGAGACGTGTTTATGGCCTTGCACTCTCTCTTTGGATTCTCTTCTGTATTGCTTGGGAGAGTACTAGGAGAAAGTTCAGTAATTTTCTTACTCAGCTGACCCACTTGTGCCTCTAAATTTCTAATGGAGGACCTTGTTTCAGTCATGAAACTTTGAGTGGTTTTGATTATATCAGAGACAATGGTTGCTAAGTCAGAGTGGCTTTGCTTATAATTCTCTGTCTGTTGCTGAGAAGTTGATGGAAAAGGCTTGCTATTGCTAAACCTGTTTCTTCCACCATTATTGTTGTTGAAACCTTGTTGAGGTCTCTGTTGATCCTTCCATGAGAGATTTGGATGATTTCTCCATGAAGGATTATAGGTGTTTCCATAGGGTTCTTCCATGTAATTCACCTCTTCCATTGCTGGGTTCTCAAGATCATAAGCTTTTTCTTCAGAGGAAGCTTCCTTAGTACTTCCTGTTGCTGCTTGCATTCCAGGCAGACTCTGAGAAATCATATTGACTTGTTGGGTCAATATTTTATTCTGAGCCAATATGACATTCAGAGTATCAATCTCAAGAACTCCCTTCTTCTGAGTTGTCCCATTATTCACAGGATTCCTTTCAGAAGTGTACATGAATTGGTTATTTGCAACCATTTCAATGAGTTCCTGAGCTTCTGCAGGCGTCTTCTTCAGATGAAGAGATCCTCCAGCAGAGCTATCCAATGACATCTTGGATAGTTCAGACAGACCATCATAGAATATACCTATGATACTCCATTCTGAAAGTATGTCAGAAGGACACCTTCTGATCAATTGCTTGTATCTTTCTCAAGCTTCATAGAGGGATTCACCTTCCTTTTGTCTGAAGGTTTGGACTTCCACTCTAAGCTTGCTCAATTTTTGAGGTGGAAAGAACTTTGCTAAGAAGGCATTGACTAGCTTTTCCCAAGAGTTCAGGCTTTCTTTGGGTTGTGAATCCAACCATGTTCTAGCTCTGTCTCTTACAACAAAAGGGAAAAGCATAAGTCTGTAGACTTCAGGGTCAACCCCATTGGTCTTGATAGTGTCACAGATTTGCAAGAATTCAGCTAAGAACTGATGAGAATCTTCCAATGGAAGTCCATGAAACTTGCAATTCTTTTACATCAGAGAAACTAATTGAGGCTTAAGCTCAAAGTTGTTTGCTCCAATGGTAGGGATTGAGATGCTTCTCCCATAGAAGTCAGGAGTAGGTGCAGTAAAGTCACCAAGCACCTTCCTTGCATTGTTGGCATTGTTGTTTTCGGCTGCCATGGTTTCTTCTTCCTTGAAAAGCTCTGTTAGGCCCTCTAGAGAGAATTGTGCTTTAGCTTCTCTTAGCTTTCTCTTCAAGGTCCTTTCAGGTTCAGGATCAGCTTGAACAAGTATGCCTTTATCTTTGTTTCTGCTCATATGAAAGAGAAGAGAACAAGAAAGTAGGAAATCCTCTATGTCACAGTATAGAGATTCCTTGAGGTGTCAGAGGTAAAGAAGAATAGAAGGAGGAGGTAGATAGAAGAGAATTCGAACTTATTAAGAGGGATAGAGTTCGAATTGCACCTTGAGGAGTGTTAGTCCCTTAAATAGAAGGATGTAAGAAGAGGGGAAGAATTTTCGAAAATAAATTAAAAAGATTTTGAAATAATAAAAAGAAATTTGAAAATTTGATTGAGATTTTCGAAAATTAAGATTAGGAAAGAAATTAAGTGATTTTTGAAAAAGATTTTAAAATTAGAAATCAAAAAGATATGATTGAGAGTTAATTTTGAAAAATATGCGATTGAAAAGATATGATTGAGAAGATATGATTGAAAATCAATTTTAAAAAAAGAAAGTTTTAAAATTAAAGTTGATTACTTTACTAACAAGAAATTAAAAGATATGATTCTTAAAATTTAAAATTTGATCCTTTCTTAATAGGCAAGTAACAACTTGAAAATTTTGAAGTAAATCATTAATTATAGCAAGGATTTTCAAAAATAATAAAAAATGGAAAGAAATTGATTTTGAAAGGATATGATTGAAAAGATATGATTTGAAAAAGATTTGAATTAAAAACAAAATATTCCCTCTAGTGTCATCTTGGCGTTAAACGCCCAGAATGGCATCCATTCTGGCGTTTAACGCCTAAAATGCTACCTCTTTGGGCGTTAAACGCCCAGTCAGGTACCCTGGCTGGCGTTTAAACGCCAGTTTTCCTTCTTTACTGGGCGTTTTGAATGCCCAGCTTTTTCTGTTTGAGTCCTCTGCTGAATGTTCTGAATCTTCAATTCTCTGTATTATTTGACTTGAAAAGACATAGTTTTGAAAATATTTTTGAATTTTTAATGATGAGAAACAATAAAAATGCAACTAAGATCAAATAAACAATGCATGCAAGACACCAAACTTAAGAATTGACACTAAGATACATAAAATATTTTTTATTTTTATGATTTTAAATTTTTTTTGTGATTTTTCAAAAATTATATAGAAAAGAGAATAAAGAGATTCAAAACTTTTTAATAAGAATTCCAGGAATCATGCAATGTTAGTCTAAAGCTTCAGTCCAAAAATGATTAGACATGGCTAGTCAAGTTTCAGCAGGACATTACATTCAACAGCTAAATTGATGAGAATCAATCAGCTTTTGTGATGATAAGAACATCACCTTGAAACTCTAGAATTCATTCTTAAAAATTCTGAAAAATAAAAAGAAAAGTACCTAATCTAAGCAACAAGATGAACCGTCAGTTGTCCAAACTCGAACAATCCCCGACAATGGCGCCAAAAACTTGGTGCACGAAATTGTGATCATCAACAATGGTGCCAAAGGACTTGGAGCTCTCAAACGTGAATCACACTTTGTCACAATTCCGCACAACTAACCAGCAAGTGCACTGGGTCGTCCAAGTAATACCTTACGTGAGTAAGGGTCGATCCCACGGAGACTGTCGGCTTGAAGCAAGCTATGGTCACCTTGTAAATCTCAGTCAGGCGAATTCAGATGGTGATGGAGAATTGATAATTAAAAGATGAATAAAACATAAAATAAAGATAGAGATACTTATGTAATTCTTTGGTTGGAATTTCAGATAAGCGTATGAAGATGCTTTGTTCCTCCTGAACCTCTGCTTTTCTATTGCCTTCTTCCAATCATTCATACTCCTTTCCATGGCAAGCTTTATGTTGGACATCACCGTTGTCAGTGGCTACTTGTCATCCTCTCAGTGAAAATGTTCTACGCACGCTGTCACCGCACGGCTAATCATCTGTCGGTTCTCGATCATGTTGGAATAGGATCCATTGATCCTTTTGCGTCTGTCACACGCCCAACAATTGCGAGTTTGAAGCTCGTCACAGTCATCCCTTCCCAGATCCTACTCAGAATACCACAGACAAGGTTTAGATGTTCTGGATCTCAGGAGTGGCCGCCAATAATTCTAGCCTATATCACGAAGGTTCCAATCTTAGATTAAAAACCCAAGAGATACACATTCAAGCTTGTTTGCATGTAGAATGGAAGTGGTTGTCAGTCACGCGTTCATAGGAGAGAATGGTGATGAGTGTCACATAATCATCACATTCATCATGTTCTTGGGTGCGAATGAATATCTTGGAGAAGAAATAGACTTGAGTTGAATAGAAAAATAATAGTACTTTGCATTAATTCATGAAGAACAGCAGAGCTCCACACCTTAATCTATGGTGTGTAGAAACTCCACCGTTGAAAATACAAAACTGATAATGGTGTAAGCATGGCCGAATGGCCAGCCTCCAAGGTCTAGGGACTAAACGTCCAAAGATTCCAAATACAATAGTATAAGGTCCTATTTATAGAGAACTAGTAGCCTAGGGTTTACAAAAATCAGTAATTAATGCAGAAATCTTCTTCCGGGCCCACTTGGTGTGTGCTTGGGCTGAGCATTGAAGCTTTCATGTATAGAAACTTTTCTTGGAGTTAAACGCCAGCTTTTGTGCTAGTTTGGGCGTTTAACTCCAGCTTTTATGCCAGTTCTGGCGTTTGGACGCTAAAATTTCTATGCTGACTTTGAACACCGGTTTGAGCCATCAAATCTTGGGCAAAGTATGAACTATTATATATTGCTAGAAAGCCCAGGATGTCTACTTTCCAACGCAATTGAGAGCGCGCCAATTGGGCTTCTGTAGCTCCAGAAAATTCACTTCGAGTGTAGGGAGGTTAGAACCCAACAGCATCTGCAGTCCTTTTTCAGCCTCTGAATCAGATTTTTGCTCAGGTCCCTCAATTTCAACCAGAAAATACCTGAAATCATAGAAAAAGACACAAACTCATAGTAAAGTCCAGAAGAGTGATTTTTATTTAAAAACTAATAAAAATATAATAAAAACTAACTAAAATATACTAAAAACATACTAAAAACAATGCCAAAAAGCGTATAAATTATCCGCTCATCATCGATTAAACAAGGATTGAACCAACCTTCTACAAATCAGCAAAGATGAAAACAGAATAATACAAGAAGTTATCGAAAGTGATCCGGAGAAAGGACCTGACGAGGTCTTGATAAGATGGATTGCTAAATAATAACTTAAAGACTGGCCGACACTAAGAAGTCGGACCAAGTCGACCAAAGTTATAAGTAAACCCTGGAAAGAGGTCTGGCCAATCCTATAAAAGAGGATTACTATAACTTAGAAGGGCTCGACATGACGAAGTCAGCCCAAAACGAAAAGTTATAGAAGTAATCCTTGAAAGAGACCTGCACAAGGTCCAAAAAAGAGTATTACAAAAATAACTTAGAAGGACCCGACATGACGAAGTCGGCCCAAAATATAAAGTTATAGAAGTAATCCCTGAAAGAGACCTGAACAAGGTCCAAGAAAGAGGATTACAAAAAATAACTTAGAAGGGCTCGACATGACGAAGTCGGCCCGAAAAACACAAAAGTTATAAAGATAATCCCTGAAAGAGACCTGCACAAGGTCCAAAAAAGAGGATTACAAAATAACTTAAAAGGGCCCGACATGACAAAGTTGGCCCAAAAACACGAAAGTTATAAAGGCAATCCCTGAAAGAGACCTGCACAAGGTCCAAAAAAGTAATCCCTGAAAGAGACCTGCACAAGGTCCAAAAAAGAGGATTACAAAAATAACTTAGAAGGACCCGACATGACGAAGTCGGCCCAAAACATAAAGTTATAGAAGTAATCCCTGAAAGAGACCTGAACAAGGTCCAAGAAAGAGGATTACAAAAATAACTTAGAAGGGCCCGACATGACGAAGTCGGCCCGAAAAACACAAAAGTTATAAAGATAATCCCTGAAAGAGGCCTGAACAAGGTCCAAGAAAGAGGATTACAAAATAACTTAAAAGAGTCCGACATGACGAAGTCAGCCCAAAATAGGAGATCACAAAAGTAATCCCTGAAAAAGATCTAAACAAAGTCCAAAGAGGATCACTAACAACAACTCGGACGAAACCAACACGACGAAACCGGCTTCCCAAAAGACCTTAAGTGTTATACAAGGCAAAGGAATCAAGCCTATCCAAAGAAGTCGGACAACGAAAGGTTCCAGCATTCACAAAACCTAGAAAGGTGCCAAGTCGAGTGCAGACAGACATAATATAAAAGCATAAAGTTATAATAATAACAAGCTTCAGAGGCCACCAAAATCAGCCCCAAAAGCTTGGAAACTACTTTGTTTTTCGAAATAAAGTTGCTAAACAAGCCATTAAAAGAGTGTCAACAATCAGCAAACATCATTTACAAAATAAAGAGTTTAAAAAAAAGCCCACAAGACGGGCTATCTACACAAAGCATTCACACAATCAGGGAAGATCCGAAGGCTTCTCCGCAACACGAGGTGAAGGAAGGCGAGTCTGGATAGGCACAGCATCCACAGTCCCATCATCCCGATTCAATATTTGACAGTCAGGATCTGACACAGGATGATCAACCTTAGCTGAAGGAGCGGAAGAAGTCGGCTCTTCGGAGGCTTTGGCAGCAAGCACAGGGGGAGGTTCAACATCATCGTCGTCAGGGTCGTCAGGGACAATCTTGCCATCCTTTACAACATTATCCAGACTGAAGAGAGTAAGGTCAACCTCGGGAGCAAGAACTCGAACTTGTTCCTTTAGGTTCTCATAAGCAGCATTTACGCTGCCTACAAGGTGACCCTGGAGCTCAGCATAATCAACCCGGGCAGACTCCAACTCCTCCCTGAGACGCATCACTTCCCTATAGGCCGTAACATAGCTATCCTTGTGACTCAAGGCGGTATCCTCAGCCAACCTCACAGAAGCCGCCAAGGCAACAGAACTAGCCGTTTCGATCTCCAACTCCTTCTCCAGTTTGGTCACTTTCACTTGGAGCTCCTCCTTTAAACCCTTCATACGATCGAACTCTTTCCTAGCCTCCTCCATAAAAGCTTTGGTAGCATGAAGAGGGAGGTCTTGAGCAGTTCGGTACAAGGCAGCTCCCATATGCGCCATCTTGACGCTACTCCGAGTAATAAAATCCAAGTGGCGAAGGAGAGAAACATCGTCGGTAAGAATGGTACCATAGGGACCAATCTGCTGATCGACGAACTCAACCGCGTCAAAGTCAGGGGCATCAAGGTTGAAAGGCTCAGTTGTTCTTTGTTTTTTGTTTGGAGGAGCACCAGAAGTAGCAACAGAAACTTGAGGAGGATCAGCCAAACGAACCCGGGGAGTAGGGATTACCTTCCTCATCCCCGGCGAGGTCGGTATGGCCGGCTTCGACTAAACCTGAGATGATCCCTCACCGGATGCCTTAGCTGAGATGTTTTGAGCTGCAGTAGCCTTTCTTGCCCTCTTAAATGCCTTTATGGATTCCTTGTTCTTAATCATCTCTGCAAACAAAACATCACAGCAGGAAACCAAGTTACAAATAAAAAAAGAGCTCGTAAAGAAATAAACTCAACAAAACAAGAAAGGCCAAAATTGAACACTACCCAGCTCATCTCGAAGGAGTGAGGGGTCCCCCAAGAATTTCTTGGTATCAAGATAGGGAGGCTCCCCCCAATTCTCCTCCAACACAGTTACAAAGGTCTGCTCGACCTCGTCCAACATCTCCCAGGAATACCTCGACACAACAACGTTCTTTTTCCACTCTAAAGGAAAAGTGGGCTCATCATTCTCATTCAGAAAAAAGGGACGAGCTCCTTCAACAACTCGGACCTTGAAGAAATAGTTCTTAAAATCACGAAACAACTCGTCATACATAGAAAAAACTTTCTTCCCTTGCGGAGCTCGGAAAGAAACCCAGGCAGCCTTTTTCTTCACTACCCCAGGTTTTGTCAAGACAAACAAATAGAAGAAAAGGGATTGCGAAGCAGGGACATCAAACTTGCGACACAGCAATTGAAAGATCTTTATAAAATCCCAAGAATTGGGGTGAAGTTGGGATGGAGCTACATTGCAAGACCACAACAGGTTGGTCTCAAAAGGAGTAAAAGGAATGGTGATATTCATCTGACCAAAAAAGTAACTATATGCATAGAAAAAAAAAAGACGGTCTCCAGCAACTCGAGTAGAGAAACAAACTCTCTCTTTAGGAGTGGGGGGTACAAGCTCATAATTATTTTCCTCACTACCACTACTACAAACCCTATGAAACTGCCTAAGCTGCTGACAAAACTCGGAATCAACCAAAGAAACGCACAAAAGAACCATCGAATCCACCCAATCAGCCATGCCCTCAGGGACTTGGGAAGATGTCTCAACAATATTCTTGCGAGAAGACATGAGGTCAACTAGTCCTACAGCAAGAAAAGAAGAAAATAGATTACTAACCCAAAACATCTCGGATAAAGTCAAAAAACCATATCAGAACAGCCCGAACAAGCATGACACCAGAGCAATACAAGCAACAAAAGGAAATCCCAGGACCCACACTAAAAATCCAGGGGCATCCTTTGGAGGCAACTTATGGAACAAGGACTCAGGGAAACCTACAAGTCTACACCTTTACACATCTTAAACAGGAAGATAACACTCTGAGAAGAAAGCCACGAGCTACAAATCAAATAAAGTCATCAAAATAACTACCTCCCAAGATTCACAGTCGAAGACGAAACTACCAAGCAACGAAAGTATCAATAAGAAGTCATCAAAGACATCGCCTTTTTCGGAAAATAAACACCCCAAACAAACAAGCCACTAGAAAAATCGTTACTTTCTACAAAGAATCATCAATGAAATCATCAACATAGCGAAAGTCATCAAAAGGAGCAACCTTCTGGGCAAAGTAAAATAGGTTCATAAAAAACCAGAAAAACATACAGCACAACGACAAGCGAGCACGACAATGCAAAAAGATTCAAGCTTTCCAAACATGCATTCAAGTAAAACCAAAACTTTACCAAGAACCGAAGGCAAAGCAAAAGAAAGAAAAGGAATGGCAAGATACAGAAAAACCAAACCTGGACCAAGGAGGAAGCTTCGAAAGAGATTGAAGACGGAGAGACAGAATCGCCTTTCAAAGAAAATAACCAGAGATCACCAAATGACGTTGCAATGCAAAAATTTGGGCAAAAACAAAAGGCGAGAGAATAAAGGAGGAAGTTGCAAAGAAAGGCGAAGAAGAGAAACCGTTTTTTGTGTGTAAAATTCAAAATAAAGAGCTAAGGGAAACGGAGCATTAAAAAAGCAATTAATAAGGGTATTAAAACCCTCGTCCGTTCCCAAGAACAGAGAGCTAATACAAAAGGGCGCGCTTTGAGGAGAAAAACGTTCCACATTCAAAAAAGGAAGATTCTACAAAGAAAGAAGTCGACAAATGCTCGAGTTTGGCTTTACCCAAGAAGGATCAAAGTCCTAAGACTAAGGCTCGATCTCAAAAAAGAAAAAGACCGAGCTCGAGCAGGGGCACTGTTCACACCTTGGGTCGAGCTACCCGACCCGGGATGTTCAGTAACAAAGCGAGCGACCTCTTTAGGTCAGACTATCCGACCTCTTCTCAAAGAGATCGGCCAAATTGCTAGAAAAGCCCAGTAAAGGGCCCAGACAAAGGAACACGACCCAAATCCAAAGGCGGCCCAAGCCTACAAGAGATAAGGGCAGTTCCCTTGGAGATAAGATGACCTTACTCTAAGATAAAGATAAGATAAGATAACTAACTTATCTTCTCTAAAAAGGTCACTCCACACCATTATAAATACACTGGAGCACCCAGGTATAACTCATACTCTGATTCTACTAAAAACCTGCTCAATACCCTTGCTAACTTAAGCATCGAAGTCCCTTGCAGGTACCACTACCCTCCGGTGGCAAAGGATCAGCAGCGCATCCAGTCCAACCAGTCAGACACGACAGCTCCGGCCGCCACCCACCAGCCGGACACGTCATCTCTGACCAAGTACAGAAGATCTCGTCCGAGATCGACCTACAGTTTCAGGTAACTCTCGGAACAGTCCCTGACTTTAACAAACGGAGGACAATTTAGTCCTTCCATCTATTTGCCTCTCATACATCAAACGGAACTGGCTGACGTAGCTGAAACGGTGTCTAGGTGTCCGTTACGGTGCCACGCTAGAAGAAGAATAAAGTTCGAAGGACAAATAGGTCCTTGAGAATTTAGTTCATTATGCTTCTATATGTATCATATATTACTATCTAATTGAAATATACATATATTATGTATCATATATTACTATCTAATTTAATAATCAAATGTGTCACATAACACTCTTATTAAAATTGAGAGAAAAAAATTTTTTTTTTCAAAATTAATAAACTCCTTTCCTAAATTCTCTCATCTACCTCTCTCCATTTTTCTATTTCTCTCTATTATTTTTACTCTATATATAATTATATTTTATATTAGTAATTTGACAAATCAAAATATGTCATCCGATATTTTTTTACAATTAAAATATTTTAAATGTTAAAGTATACACATTAAATTATTTTAAATTTTAGATAACGAATGTTAAAATTAATTATTAATAAAAAATTAGACTTTTTCATATAAAAATAATAACTAAAAATCTTATTATTTAATTTTTTATCTGCAGATATCTTGGTCTTCTTAGCCAGAGACTTTTGCCAACTTACGATTTTTTGTACAAGTAGTTTGATTTTATAAATCTTTTGTGCCATGCATAGTTTATACTATTAGAACAAAGTGAACTATAATTTAAAAAAAATTATTCTCGTAATGTTATTATGGATAAAAATACTAGTTTTAATATAATACACAAATGCACTAATGTTAACTTAATACATGAATGATGCACAAATGAACTAATGCTAACTTGATGCATAAATGAACTCATGCTAACTAATACCACTGGTATGATGAAAACTGAACTAATACAATTTAACAAATTCTAATATAATACACAAATGCACTAAAAATGAACTAATGCAATTTAAGAAAAAAAAGTAGAAACAGAACAAGCCCAATTTCTGCAATTTTAATACAAATAATTTAAATTGCAGAATACAACAAGTTAACTAGATTTCAAAATACAAGCATAATTTTCTAAACTAAATTCTCATAATAGAAGTATAATAGAAGCATAATGAACTAAATTCTCAAAGACCTATTTGTCCTTCGAACTTTATTCCCCTTCCAGCGTGGCACCGTAACGGACACCTGGATACCGTTTCAGCCACGTCAGCCAGTTTCGTTTGGTGTATGAGAGACAAATAGACGGAAGGACTAAATTGTCCTCCGTTTGTTAAAGTCAGGAAATTTTTTGTATTTAAATTTTGTTAGGGATGTATTTGTCAAAAATTTAAAAAGTCAGGGACCTATCTGTCTTTTTCCCTAAAATCTATAACCCTTAAATTTTTTTGTATAATCTATAAAATAAGTACTTATCATCTTTGGCCTAATTTTCTTTCTTGTGGATTATAAACCCGAACTTTAACAGGACAACCCCAAATGCATATATGATTCAAACTAGGTTTTTAACCTTTTCATAGTTCAAATGAAGTTTTAGCAACCGTCTTGGTTGGAACTCTATGTAATATATATGTAGTTGTCTTAAAGGCTTCACTCCATAAGAATAAAGGAAAATTGGAGTTGCTAAGTATATTTCTCACCATGTCTAGTAAAATCTTATTTTGTCTTTCAACTCCTTCATTTTGATATGGTGTGTCAAGTATGGTATATTATGCCATAATACCATGCTTTTGAAGATACTTTGCAAATGGACTAGGTGTTTGTCCACTTCCAGTATATCTCTCATAAAATTTTCCACTTCCTATCTGATCTCACGATCTCAATTTGATTTTAGCATTGTTTTTCTACTTCAACTTTATAAATTTAAAAAATGTCTAATATCTCATATTTATTATGAAGTATATAGTATCATATATCGCGAATAATCATCAATAAAGGAAATAGAGTATTTCTAACCACTTGAAGACATATCAGGACAACATATGTCAGTATAAATTATTTTTAATATGTCAGAATTCTTTTTAGCACCCTTTTGAAACTTTTTGGTTTGTTTGCCCTTAATACAATCCACATAAGTATCAAAATCAATAAAGTTTAAAGATTTAAGAATTCCATCATTTACTAATTTCTTCTTCTCCCAATAAAAATGTGAGCCAACCTACAGTGCCACAACATGGAGGATATTTCATTTATAACATTACCATGCACAACCATTAAACTTGATGAAAAATTATGAGCTAAATAAACTTTAAATAAATCACCAAGTAAAGTACCACATCTAATAATATTAGAATTTTTAAGAATGTCAACCGCATCATCATAAAAATTTATACATAATCCTTGTTTTACAAGTTTAGATAAATAAATCAAATTTTAGAAAAATCTTGAATATAATTTTTTTTTCTAAATCTAAAATACAACGAGTATTTAATATAAGCCTAAATGTTCCAACAGTTTCCACACGTGAACGCACTTGATTGCCCATATAGATGTTTAATTTACTTTCTTTTTTTTTCTTTATAAAACTCTGCATGGTATTTAAAATATGAATTTTAACACTAGAATCAATCCACCAAGTGTCATAACATATTTTAACAAAATTAAATTCAAAACATATTGACAGAATAAAATCACAAAAATTAGTACCTTTCTTTTCAAGCCAAGCCTTAAACTATGGAGTACTTCTTCTTCATGTGTCATTTCTTTTTGTAAGAGAAGTACTATATACCTTTTTTTTCTCATAGGATGGGATACATTATCCTTTTCTTTCTTCTTATGAGTTTATTTTTGGTGGATACTACAATGAAGATGGCATAATTGTCTTCATATGAGTATATTTCTTTTTGACCTTTGGATGATGGATTGTATGGTTAGATTTTGATATTTATAAATGTGTTGTTTTTGTTTAAAGTGTGGCTAAATAAATAAACCACACTTTTAACTAAAGCATCTTCATGAGAAGATATTTTTGCCATCTTCATTGTAGTATCCACCTTTATTTTTTATCACTCTCATTTATCAGCAACAGTGCACTTTCATCAAGTTTTTGAACTAGCCTTCCACCTTTATCTTGAACACATATCACTAGTAATTTATTAATGGATTTTTTTTGTATGTTGTAAAAAATCTTAAATTGTCCATATTAGACAGGAAGAAAATTAAGAATAAGATGCACAAAAAATGAGTCAGAGATCTCAACTTGTAAAACCTTTAGTTGGGCTACTATGTCTCTCAACCTCATGATATTCTCACGCACACGCTTTATGCCAATAAGTCTCATGGATGACAATTGTGTTATTAGGATGCTTGCAAAGGCCTTACTAGAAGACTCAAATTGTTCATCAATAGTCTTCATGTAATCGTTGATATTTTCGCAATCAATAATTGAACTCCGGATACTAGATGAAATACCAGACTTAATGAATATCATACTTAAACGATTGGATTTCTCCCACTGTTCGTATAATGCTATATTGGCTCGAGTACTAGCATCAATAGATGTAGGAAGCTCTTTTCTACGAAGAGCATAATCAAAGTCTGCACACCATAAATAGATAAAAGAGAACCTTATCTTTTCACTTCTTATAGTTGTCACCACTTAAAAAATGAACTTCAAATAAAATTTTAGATATCATTATTGCTGCAAATAATAAATCATGCTAACATTAATCAACTTTAAATAAGCACATGAAAATGCATAACATATGATAATACATGTCAATGAAAATTATATCAAAATAAATATGAATTATAGTGTCATTAAAATCTACATGTGAATAAAGATTTTAACGCACATAATATTCATTATATTGAATAAGTGTTGAAACTAGAAAATAAAATATTATTCTTAAT
This sequence comes from Arachis hypogaea, assembly GCF_003086295.3. NCBI lineage: Eukaryota > Viridiplantae > Streptophyta > Magnoliopsida > Fabales > Fabaceae > Arachis > Arachis hypogaea. The sequence continues at coordinate 17,125,221 of NC_092053.1, read as the reverse complement.
ACCTGTGGATTAAGAATAATATTTTTATTAAAAAAAATATTTTTTATTTTAACTTAATTATATGTGAAAACATAATAAATTTCAATAGATAAGTTCTCTATACCATTTACAACCATTACAAATATATCATATTAATTTGTATGTAATTTCTTTAAATACAATCATTATCAAAGATGTATATTGTGGCTACTCCTCAATAAATTATGTATTAACCACAATATAATATGTAGCAAAAAAATTGATATTACATACAAATATAACCATCATCATCAAATAAATAAATTTAGTGACTTAACTAATGCCAAAATTAAAAGTGGTCTAGTAGATAAATATTTTTATAACACTTGAAAGATCTAAATTTAAATCTCACTCAAAATAAAATTTATATTTTAAACTGAAAACCAACAACTACAAGTTCTTTTGTTCTTCTCTTCAAATTTAAGAATAAGAAAACTTATGAAAATCATATCATTATGAAGAATAACTATGGTATAAATTTAAAAGATTTTTTTAAGGAGTATTATCTATTATTTCCTCTTCTCATAATGTGTCAATTTCAATTTTAATGATTTTTCTTACTTATTCCAAATTTATACTATGTATTTTTTTTAAAAATAATTAATCAAAAGCAACACACAGTGATTCAATTTTAAAATGATAAGATAGAAGTAAATTTGTTCTGATATCACATATTAGTAATTTCATAAAATTATTAATTTACTTACTTTCAATCATTATACTATATTTTCTTAATTCAAAGTTAAAACTTCTAATTCTTAAATTATATAGAGGAGATGGATCTAAAATATTTATTGTGATGATTAAAATTAAAAATTTAAATTTTATAAATTTTATAGACAGTTGTATTTTTTTTTATCAAAAAATAAACTAATTATCAATACAATTAATTAATTTTTTTTAATAATTATAATACTACTTAAATTATTTTTATATTAATAAATTAGACCACAAATAAAATAAAAATTCTAACAGATCTAATATATTTTGGGGGCAAGCGAGTGTGGAGATAGATGGAAAATTTGGATTAAGAATATTTTATTAAGTATATTTATAAGCCTAGAAAAATCTGCTAAAATTGTAATAAAGTATAGACAGGACTTTATATTCACAAAAGATGAGTTTGACAATGATGTGATTTTATAGTCACTAATATTTTGATTAAGCTCTAATTTTATTCTTATTTAAATATTCTATTATTGTTTTAAACATTTTATTTTTTTATTTTTATTTTTTAATAAAAATAATATTTTTTATTTTAAAATATTACTTTTTATTATTATCTTCTTATTATTTTTCGTATTTTTTTTATTATTTTCACTTTCAAATTACTAGAGTCACTGCTATAATAACTAAAATTATAATTTTTGCTGCTAATTAAAAGAAAGTCATAATAGAAATATTTAAAAAAAAATAATTTTAACCAAAGAATTAAAATACAATAAAATAAGATATTTAAAATAAAAATAAATCGTTTTTATTAAACATTGGAGATGAAATTAAGTATTACTCTAAATATTATACTCGTGTACACAAAAATCAGCCATTAAAGTTAACCACTAGTATAAAATATATGTTGAAATACAAATACACATTAAAAATAAATTAAACCACACATATATTTATACATAAATACATTAGTGGCTGATTTTGGTGTACAAATAACATTTTTCAATCAAATAACTTTTTTTTTTCGTTAAATAAAATATCACTGACTGGTATCTAAACACCAAGTTCAGTCCTTAATTATTACAAACAGATTAAAATAGACAAAAGAAGACACATACAGCACAAACAACGACGACTAACAGAGGGAAATTAAAAAGCATACATATAATTATTAGAAGACTAATTAAGGCCCAATAACACTTGAAAACGTAACATTATTTATCTAAGCTTTCAGCAGTTCTCCTCATCCTTATTAACGATCATATAACACACCACAATATAATAGAGAAAGCCAACTTTAATTTTGTCCCACACAACACACATATATAATAATAGAACTAACAATTATGCATGCTAGATGATGATGGGATCCAGGAGTAGAGCCGCGATGTGATCTTTTAGAAGTTCATTGTTTGTGTATTTATCCTCGAAGTTTTCATAAATAACCTCAGTTGAACGTGCCAAGTTAAGAATGCAATTAATCAGGGGCTTTGGAATAATATCATGCGAGTTCAGGCACTCTTCATTTATATCCTTCCAACAATCACTTATTTCCTTGTTAATGCGATTATAGGCCTCTTCTTGTGAAATGCCATATTGTTTCATGCAACATTCAACTGCAGAAGCAACATGCTTCCTTTCCTGTTCGAACTACAAATTAAAGAATGCATGTCACATCCAAAAGTTGAATAAATCATTTATCATGTATCTCTATATATTTATTGAGTTAAACAAAACATAGCTCATGTAATATTGGTTATATATACATATATGGGAAAAAAAAAAGAGTGACAAAAAATGCAATTTACCTCAGCAACTAAAGTCTTGGCTCATGTGTAATCTATTATATATATAATTTTATATACTTTTATTTATAAATTAATCTTTTAAAATAAGTAATTTATGACATAATTTATATCTTCTTAAATATATAGTTCGACATCCTAATTTTATCAAATGGTGCAAGACATTGAAATTTTTTTTCTAAAATTATATATTTTATTAACAAGAATGTCATCATACTATTATTCTAAAACTTTAAGTTGATAAGAGAAAATACATAAATGATAATATCTCTAACACATTTCTCACGCAAGAATTTTTTTTTAATTTTTATATAAATTTTTTGCATTATTTTTCGCATAGGATAAAAGATTTTATGATCAAAAGTCTAAAGTTTGACTATTGTTATTTTAAAAAAAAATATATCATAAGATAAATAAAAGATAAAAAAATTTATAAAAAAATATACCCAAACTCAAAAGAAATTATTGCGTGAAGAAAAATGTTAAATATATAATAATTCATGTGAATTTTTTTGTTAGTTTAAGTATTTGAAAAAATTGAAGAAATAATTTGATGGTAAAAAATTATCTCTCAATAATGATAATTTTTTTAAAAAAAATTATAAAATCTCCTTATATTATTAGTCCTCTACATTTATTAATAAATAAACTAATTAATTCTATTAATTATTTGAAATTGAATGAAACAAATTTGTTAAAAATGATCTCCACCTTATGTGACGCCAAGTCATTTGCGAGTCTGACCATTAGTGAAACAGCATTTATGATTTTAGGAAAACCGATGAAATTCCAATCAAGCATCTCTTTAGTAGCAAAGTCTTCCATAACGATAAAGGTTGCTAGCATAAGAGGGTATACACTCGTTTGAACTCCGATAACCTTGTACTCTTCATATGTTGGAATATGGTCCTCGTGGCACCATTTTGCTTCAATTAAGTAGGCTTGTGCCAATTTTAATATCTGCATGAATAATAATAATAATAATAATAATAATAATAATAATAATAATAATAAATATTGATTACTAAATAAGTGGAAGTTACAAATTAAAATGTAATTATTTAAATTAATGAATTAATTAAGTAGAGCCTACAGCTTGTTTAACATGTTCCAACACCAAGCTTGATCTTCCACTCTCTGCAGTCAGTGACAGTATATCAACAAATAATTCTTCTACAAATGCATTAAAAACCACTTTGAAGCACTCTGGTAGAGGAGCAATGCAATTAATATCCCATCTGATGAAAAAGGAAATAAATAAATAATAAACTTTATGTATGTGTGAAATAATTAATAATGAGATTGGCTAAACTTAAACTCAACATATATATTTATATATAAAACTTAGATCTCTAAAATGACAAAATTAGTAAAATAATAAATTAAAAAAAAGATTAATTAATATTGAATTAATAATTTTTATCATATATGAACTTCAGTGTCTTAGTTCAATAATGATTAAATACTTATTTTTTTCAGTTTACAAATCTTCTTATTGTAGAGAATTATGATCCATATATACATGAACAATATTTTCATTTTCAAATTGAGATAAATAATATAAAATTGGTGGTTAAAGATTAGAGATCAAATCAACCTTTTGATTGCCTCAGTCAAGAGCTGAAGCTCTTCAAATGTGCCGAAGGCATCATAAGTATCATCAAGAAGACATATACATGCAAGCAGTTTGCCTAATATCAATCTCCAAGTACTATATTTTGGCTCAGAAGACATGGTTAGTGGCCAAAAGAATGTCTCAACCACCCTATCTCTAGCATAACTAACCTTTGTTGCAAAGCCTAATTTTTTGCACCACCTGAATGAAATAATAATACCAATACAAGTCAATACACCAATAAGGAAAAGTATTGGTAGCCGACCATTTTTAGCCAACAAAGTAACAAAAAATTTACAGGAAAAAAAAACATCTAAAATTAGAAATAATAAAAACATTCAAAATTTAAATAAAAAATCTAGAATTTAGTGTTTAGAATTTAAGATTTAGTTTTAGTATTTATAGTTTAAGATCTAATATCTAGAATTTAGGATTTAGAGATTAGAATTTAAGATTTGAGATTTATCATTTATGATTTAAAATTTGGAATTTAGAATTTTAAAAAAATGATGGTAGATTGCCAAAGGTCGCCGCGACGACGATGGCGAGTGGTGGTGGTAGATGGCCTGTAGTGGTATATGAAATTTGAGATGTTGGAAGGAAGAAGGAAAAAAGATGATAAAACAGTCACTTCAAAAAAAATTATAAATGGGTATTAATTTTTTTTGGATTATTGGCTGATGTTGACTATTTTTCTATTGGTTGTCTAGTGTAGTTGTTTTGATTCTTTTTTTTTTTTTTTTTTTTTTTGCTTTCAATTTTCTATTGAGAGGTTTTAACGAAGCTCTATCCAAATATATCGAGTATTAAAAATACTTATTCACTTTGACTTGAGTTATATATATATATCAACTATAACAGAATATAGATATTATTACCAATTTTGCGAGTGATAATACGACTCACCTAGTGATATTACCAATTTCTTTTTTATGTAGGCTTTGTAGCATATTGAAATCTAATTTTGCAAGAGATAGAAGAACTTTGTTATGGGAAGGATTTTCTTTGTAAAATGACATATATGATCTTGCTCGTATCCTTGAAACTGTCTTGTGAAGAGGCAGCCTTAAGCTTCGATTGATTTGGTCTCCAAGACATGGACTCAATTGATTGATGAAGGACTTAAGTTTATTGTATGTGAATTTATGTGCTTCCTCTAATATATCTTCTCCATGAATCCTTAATTGTGCAGCTTCATACAAGCTCCATATTTCTTCAACATTTTGAACAACATTTATTTCATTGAAGTCTCCCTTGATATTCTTGAATTTGATGAAAACATCTGTATAATTCACATATATACTAACTAATATGAATGCATATATAACTAATTGGCATGAATTTTAATTTCTTGGTAATGTAATTATATTATTTATAACAGAATTTTACATACCTGATGAAATATGATATCCATTTTGTCTGAACAAACGAAAGAGTAAGGCAATAAAGTGAAGGTCATAATCTTCTATAAGAAGACTATTGTTGGTAAAATTATTGTAGATTTCTTCCAAAGCTTTATCAACTTCACGTTCAAAATGATAAGATATACTCAAACGTTGAATTGAGTCAATTAAACTTAATTTCTGTAAAATGTTATTGTCATTCGAAGACAAATACAGCTTTACTTTTTCTTTGTGTATTTGGACCTCTTGTTTCATAGTTTCATTGACTTCCTGCAAATAATTCGAGGAATGAAATTTTTGTGGAACATTAAACTTTTGTAATTAGGTTAACGAAAATATTTGATAAAAAAAATGTAACAAAAAATAATCAAAATTTATCTTAATATAAAAACTTAAAAGAGCAAAAAAAATAGTCTCTATACTATATAACCTTAATTGTCCCTTATGTTTGGGTGTTAATATTATGAAATTTTTATGTAGCATTTAATCTTTTTTTTAAGAAAAAAGAATTTCTTGTTCTTCTGCCTCAAATATATAGACGACGAAGTGATAAATAACGTACCAATGATTGTGAATCAGCATATTGAATGAAAATATCCTGCCAAATGTTAGGAGCAAAATTTGCACAAGGTCGCTTCAACTCAGAAGATGGTGCAAGAGACATTGTTGTTGGCTTTGACTTAGATACGGTAAAGGAAATTAATATAAGGTCTTAAAGATCAATGGTACAAGAAACATTGTTTGTGTCATACATATATAGATATAAAAGTATGATTCATTCAATGGGAGTTGGCAAGCCCCTAGTTGACTTAGCAGGGTAGAAATCTATATATTTAAAACAAAAATTACAAGATGTATTATATGAGAAGAAAAAATATGGAGAACTAAATTTTACTTAGTCAATATTAGATAATTTTAATATTTAAGTTTATAATTTAGAATTGAATGTTAACATTTTTATGATTTAGAATATAAATTTTATATAAAAAAATAATTTTAAAAAAATTTGACTAATATTAATTAATTGAAAAAAGTTCATTATTTAATATATATTATTCGTATTTTTAGATTATTTTATAACCAACTCAATTACTTTTATATATTGTTAAATTTCTGAGAGAAGAGCAGAATAAAAAGATAATATTATATGTGAAGTTGTTGTTACATGATATAAGAGTCACTTTATTTATAGGGATATTACTCACTAATCACATAAATATCCATCTATTAATTATTAGCTATTATTAACTTAACTCCCAACTACTAACAATTCTAATAATATTTTAATATGCCCGCAAACTGGTAGATGGAAGATGTCAATAATCTCCAATTTAGATAAATTTCGATGAGATGGTTGAAGAAGAGGTGTGCAGCGTGATAACGCAGAGGAAGAAGCCTATGGCCCGAGAACGCAGAGGAAGACAAATGAAGAGAGAAGTGTGGCGTGGGCCGCGATTCTGGTCATGACGAGAAGGAGGAACAGGGCTCTGCTCTAGTTAGGGGAAGATGTGAAAGGCATGCGGTAATGCAGAGGAGACGATGTGTGCAGCGCGGTGACGCAGAAGAAGAAAGAAGACACGTGTGTTGCGGGTTGACAATTCTGGTCATGATGGAAAGGAGGAACAAGACTACTACTCTGGTTCTGTATTTGAGAGTGAGATAGGAGTGAGATAACCAGAGAGGAGTAGAAAGAAAAAGAAGAGAAGAAGAAAGGCCAGGGGACGTCAACGACGCCGCAATGACACAGGGTGCCTGACAGTAGGGTGAACGGATAGATAGATAAAAAGAGAAAAAAATATACAGGTAGGGGGTGGTTCTTGACGGAAGAAGAAGGAGAAAAGGGACAAAGAAGAAGAGAAGAGAAAAAAAAAAGAGAAAAAAAAGAAGTGTCGATGACAACAAACTTTGAGAGGCGCGTGAAGGTGCGTTTCAGCTCTCAACGACGTCCGTTGCACTCGAAAGAACAAGACAAAAAAGATGAATTATTTTGTGAGGAGAGAAAGTATCAAATCAGTAACAAAAACAAAGAAAAATTATGGATAAAAAATATTTGAGTAAAAAAAAAGTATGGTGATTTTTTACAAAAAAATTAATGTCTTATTCTCTTCAAGAAAGATACTATAATTTTGAGAGTATGTTAAATTTCTAGGAGAAGAGAAATAAGAAGATAATATTAGATGTAAAGTTGTTGTATTAAAGTTGTTGTTACATGATACAAAAGTTATCCTATTGATAGAGATATTACCAACTAACTTCATAAATATCCATCTATTAATTATTAGTCATTACTAACTTAACTCCCAACTATTAACGATTCTAATAATATTTTAATATATATCTTTTTTAGTATGTTACTTCTCTCGTTCGTTCTTTTAAATAATTTTGGTAATAAATCAATATTAATAAAAAAATCGATTCAACATATAAAAAAATTTTTCGTCAGACATTCTTTCCCAACAAGATACTAACATTTTAACTAAAAGTGGCTAGTTACAGATTTTTTTTTTAAATTATGGATTTTTATAGATTTTTTAAATAATCATGAAAATCCGTTTAACTAAACGTATTTACTTCGAGCAGAAGAATTTGGGTTGGATTGATTTGCTTAACCGAACAAAAATTTGGTTTAATTTATTATTTTCTGTTGTTATTTTCATAAAAAATAAAATAAAAAATAGTGTTGTAAACTGGTTTGCTTGATTATTTTTATTATCAATTCTGAAAAACATTTTTAAATTTTTTTTAAAATTATGAAAATAAAAAAAAAATTGAAAACAAATAGCAACAGTGATGAAGACAACATCTCTACCTAAAAGCATGATAAAAGGAGATGACAACAATGCTTGGAAGCATGATGAGAACTGTGAATACTGTATTTTGTCCGGCTAAACTATACTATTTTATAAAAACATAAATAAAAATAAATTAGTTGATAATTTAATTTATATTATTATACACTATGATTAAAAAAAGAAGCAGAAGAAGAAGTTTGGCTAATATAGTATAGGAAAGATGTTCACGTGTTCTGTTGTATGGACACGGAACATTTTGTTCCAAAAATTATAGGCGTAGAGATATAATTTAAAAAATTTGAACGGTTGCAGTTAAGGGATGTCTGTTGCGCTAGATAAGAAGGTAAATAGGCTCACGTTGAGCGTGCAACTGGTTCAGCCATTGTGCAGTGTATAGGAGTTTAAAGTTCCTTGTTTGCCAAAGCCGCTTGGAAGGAGGTTAGGTTTGAGGTTTTGAGCTACTGTTACTTAAAGCTGGCTCGTTGTTGAGAGTTGGATTCATGGATGGAGGCCTTATAGAAACAGTGTCTCGTCTTTCGCAAAGCTAGATTGAATTTTCTTTGTTTATTAGGCTTTATTTTATAAATTTTGGCTGGAGTGCTTCAACTTTTAAAATATAAATCACATTTCTGAAAAAAAAAATACAAATCACAATAAAATTCTGATTAAAAAAAATACTAAGAATAAAAAGTAAAAAATACATGACATTTTTGATACTTTGAAAACATGTATGGTCAAAAAATTGACATTCAAAAACGTTAATAAATAGAAATATCATAAATTAAAACAATATTTTTTATCTCCACCACAAATTTTTGTAATACAAACATCCAATAATCATTATTATTATTATTAAACAATTAAACATGGGGTTGTGCCTTTTCTGGAGGCACTGACAGTGTTTTCGACACTTTATTTAGTGTGTGCTATGTTTTAATTGTTATTTTTTTAAGTTAATTATTATTATTTGACTGTTTATGCTTCAAATATTTAACTTTGGTTGCAAAAACTTTTAACCTTATTACCTTTCACTTCAAAGCAAATAGACAGATGAGAATGTCTTAAAACTTCGTATTCTTGATGAAATAAAATAAACCCATTTTTTGCACTTGATTTGATTTTAAAATGTTAATGAATGGATTAAAGGCATGATAAAGCCAGCAAAGATAAATAAAATATACATACATAATTTTAAGAATATGAAGTTGATAAAATCATATAAGCATAGATTAGTATGTATGCATGCATTATTTGCCTAATTTTCTTTTTGTGTTTTGATTTATTTTTTAATTACTTTGATTATAACAACTAACTGCTGCTGATGGAGAATGTGAGCCAAGAAGAAAAATTATTATTGATTTATTTTATTATTTTTTTAGGTGAACATTTATTTTATTATTAACAATATGATAATAATTGTTCATGTTTTTTTTTTTTTTTTCGGAATGGTACAGGTTTTATGAATAGCTTCTCCTTCACTGGATTTGAATAAAATGTGGGAGGTCCATTTACTACACAATTCCGTTCACTTAATTTCTTTTAAGCAAGGTTCTAAAAACTAGACCGGTCATCAAACCATTCTAGTGACTGGTTTACTGGTTTATTGGTCCAACCGGTCTAACCGATGATTCAACCGAAAAAATCGTTTTAAAATAAAATAATAAATAAATTATAAACAATACATAAAATATCTGTTCCTATACTTTGCATTGTTCTGTTCTTGTATGATATGTGCCTTTTTCTTGGCTTGTGGATCAATGCCACTGTGTGTGAGATGATGTTGTCATCAGAATTGTTACAGGAACCATGATTGAAAATACTTCATCGCCCAATACCTACATACATACATAATGAATTGAATCAATAATATGCATGATGGGTATACGTGAATTAATTTATAAAAAGTTAAAACATGCATCATATAAATATACCTTTTGTTCCCAGCCAATGTTGAGTACTATAATTTCAATGAAGCCTTTAGTATGCATAAGCAGACCAAAAATTACACCTTCCATGACAGGTATTTGTTAGAAGAACCTTGTGACTGACTATCGTTAGCAGCCTCATTCGAAATAGGAGAATTGACGGGCAAGTTATTATTCACAAATGCACAGATGCATTGTTATCAGCAATTGCTTCTTGATTAATATTATTATCCATAACTAAAATTAATAAACAGATACGAAATTAAAAATAGCAGCACAATGAAAAATCAATTTCTTCATCAATAAGACCATATCTAAAATCTGCCTACAGCATTCAGCAACAAACAAACCAAAAGTCCAAAACAGAGTAACAAAAAAAGCTTCACCCAAAATATTTCAACAAAACCAGCATTCAGCATTCCAAAACCAGCAAAACCAGCAACTACAAAACACTAAAATCTACCTACAGCATTAAGCATTTAGCACATTATGAAACATTTCAAAACACAAATGTTCTATACAGTAAAAAACCAAATAAGACACACTAACAAGCTCTTCTCTTTTCCGTCAGGACAAAAACAAAAAAGAATGCTCAAATGACTTAAATTCGCGTCATGCTATTACAGTAATTCAAGTTATATATGCATTTTCCCATAATCATTTCCACAAATTCGTATGGTATCCACATGCAAAAAATTAACATCACAGTCACATGGAAATATAAACCACTTACCTCTATCATCGGAATTTAAATCCCAAGTAGCATTTCCATTGTTCGCATACTCTTCTTGTGCCACTGTTTATAGGGGCAGAAAAATGGCAAAATTAAATAAATAATGAATAAATAGCAAAATCGCATCAAACCGAAAAATAAATGAATAAACACCTGATACTATTATCTTCCCGTTTCTCGAGAGAGAGATTACGGTGCTGTTTGATTCGAATTTGCATGTGAAGTTTTTGGCCTCAATAGTGATCTTGCAGTTACCTGTGAAAAACATTAGCAAATTTGAACAAAAAAATTAGGAGCCATCGGCAACTAGTAAAACAGAGTAACAAACTAACAGAGCCATCAGTAAACTAACAGAGCAATCGAGCCATTGAGCAATTAGAAAACAGTCACACTAAAAATGGAACAAAAATTGAAGAAGAAGACCGAAGAAGAAGACCAAAGAACAACAATTTCAGAACTTCAAAGTTCAAACCAAGAAGAAGATCGAACAATCAGTGAAGATAAAGACGAGAAGCCATTAACCTGGGTTCCGTGCTGAGAAGCATGCGAAGATGAAGACGACGGCGCTGATGACCTGGGGATAGCGGCAGCGTTGTGGACCTGGGAACGGCGACGGTGAAAGGCTAGGATTTTCCTTGGCTTGAGAGTTCTCTAGGATTATGACGATTCACGAATGATTGGGGAAGAAGGGGATGGCTCACGAAGACTTGGGCCTGCTTCAGTTTTTTTTTCAAATAACAAAACGGTGTCGTTTTATTCGAACCGGCCAGTTACCGGTCCGGTCCAATCGATCGGTTCTCGGCCGATTCGACAGTTTTCAAACGGTTTTTTTTCCAGTAATTATTGGTAGCGGACCAGACTGCTTTTAGTGTCGGTTTTCGGTTGAACCGATTCGACCGGCCAGTCTGGTCCGATTTTCAGAACCATGCTTTTAAGTCATCAGCCAATAACATTCTTTACCTCAGTTGATCCCTTCAGACAACTACTACAAGGGTGGACATTCTCGACATTTAACACTAACTACAAGACAAAAGTACTATTGGCTACCTGATCGTACCATGAACATCGTGTTCACCGTTTTGTCAGGAGAACACGTGATAATTTTCCTATAGTACAATATCTCTGGAGACTAAGAACAAAGGTTCAAAATTTTTTATTAGACTTTAACAAACGTGCAAATCAAATCTACGGACAACATCTATCATAATAAATATTAATCAAAATAACACAAGAAAAAAATAACAAAATATAATGATAAGTGAAGAAAAGTGTCAATTGATAAAATATCCTCTGAATGAAGTCACAAAGCATCAATGCCCACTTCTTAATCTGTCAAACACTACAAGAAACGTCGTTAAAATCGACGGCCAAATCGACGGCTTAGCCGTTGATAATATTGAAATTCGACGGCAAAATAGACGGCGCAGTTGGTCGCTATAAAGCTTGTCGATTTTTCAAAATGCTAATAAAATCGACGGCTTTCATGGCCGTTGATAATAATTTAATAAAATCGACGTTTGTTCCGTCTGTAATATGGGTGTGAGAATTTTACATTCCTAATAAAATCGACAACATTGCTGTCGATATTATTATTTAAAATCGACGTCTTCTTTGTCGATAATTGATTCAATAAAATCGACAGCCTTTGTGTCGATATTTAACTCAATAAAATCAACAACACTTTTGTCTATAATATGTTTAATAAAATCGATGACAACGCCGTCGATATTTGATTGAATAAAATCGACACAGTTACCGTCAATTTAATTGTTTAGATTTGTCTATTTTAACTTTTAAAAGTGACAACTTTACCGTCGATTTTAATAGTTATATGTTTTAATTTTTCTTTTTCTATTTGAAAAATAGTAAACCGTTAATACAAAAAAACTTTTAAATATATAAATAAAATTTATACAGAATATTAGATAACAAGACAAATAAACTTTTAAATATAAAAATAAAAATATATATAGGCACATCAACACTAAAAACAATACATAAAAGTCTTCTAAAAACTTGAATATAAAAACACTTGTTCACTCAACAATTTTTTATAAACAATTAATCAGGTCGGGTTCATAGTAATTAGAGTACTAGACCTCAGATAAATGAATACTAGTATTTCCATTGGAATAAACTGGCCAAAGATTAATTTTTTATGCAGGCATTACATAACCAGCCTAGAATGTTCATGTTACATTTTTAACATAATAATTTCATTTTAGAGCATGTTGACACCATATCTAAAAATATTATGTACAAGCTAATTACATTCTAGTGTATTCAAGACATAAAATTAGGCAAAATCTGAACAAGTGGATCAAGATTTGGACACTTTTCATTCACCTTTAGCGCATCATGAACCTACAGAGAGTAGAACTGAAATTGTGAAGCTATGCAATTATTATAGAAGCAACAAAAGTAAGATCAGGGATATTAGTACTAGCTCAATGCTTAACAGGATGTTGTTTCGAGCCTTTGCGATTGCAGCTAACCTCAGATACGCATCAATATAGTCTGGAAACTGAAATAGAAAAAAGAAAAAAATAAAAATAAAATAAAGAATTCATTAGAGATCAATAATGGAAAGCTGGAAACCATATTGAATGTGCAAAGAATAATAAAAGATGGTGGCCAAGATACAACAATGTAGGCAATGATTGTAATAGAAGCCCTACTGCTGAAAGCAGTACAACTTCTTCAACTAAACTAAGGTGTTCTATTCATTATTGTCATGAAGCAATGTCCAACTGTTAACAGTCAATACAAACAGAACATGTTTGATGCAATGCCTTATAACAAGATCAGTGCTCAGACCATGCTTAAAAAATAATTCTTAAGAATGTGGTGTGTTCAATACCAAAAAAAGGCTGAAAGCATTGCTAGCTATTCTATTATATAATCACTAAAAATATTTTTTTTAAAAGTAATACACACACCCCAGTGACTATCCACAAGAACTAATCATATCCAAAAGCAAAATTTTAAAAGAACTAGTTCTAGTGATTGGAGATTTGCACGGGATTTCAGCGAAGATGCAGTGCCAGCTATTTCTTTATGTGCCTATCTCAGCTCAACAGTCCAATTCATCACATCCTCTGTAATACCCATCTGTAGTCTTGTAAGGACACTATAGAGTTGCTGGGACACTGCTCCAATACCTTCTCCATAGGATACCCTACAGTAGTTTAATAATGTCAATCATCGGTTCCAATTTATTTTCCTAGATACCTACCTAATAAGCATTTAGCTAGCTAAATTGCATAGCCAATCACTAGAATGTTTTAACAAAGTTTGTGGTGCAATATTTTGTTAAAGATGAATGGAGGATGAGGGTGTGAATGATGGCAAATTGCTTCCTTATTACCAAAATATTTTGTTTTGCTTTTCCATCCTAACTTAATTTATTAATTAATGCACGGCATAAAAGTTGTTTGATGTAAATCACAAGAGATACCTGTTGCCAAGATAAGTAACACTGCCTACAGGTGACACAACCACAGCTGTCCCTGTGCAGAAGACCTTATCAGCATCTAGCAATTCATCCACAGAGACTAGTCGCTCCTCCACTTGCACATATTCCATAATTGGGAAACGAAGAATGAATTTACTTTGTTTGGACTAATATAAATAAAAACAAGAAACCAAGTATATCAAAGTCTAGAAACAAAAATTCAGACCATGACCTTGTGAATTAATACCAATCATTACATTTTGCAAAAGAAGGGGGTGGGGGACCAAATATCATTCATTCTGATTAGTATGACAAATAATATTCCAACAATCAATCTCCCACTCTTATTTAGGCCTTTTGGCATCAATATGTCTAGACAGAACCCTTGTAAGGTGCTTTTCTAGCTCATCATCCAAACTCTTGAGATCAATCTTATTAGCTCTAAACAACATATCTTTGCTGCTTAGGTTCCAACTACGCTTCATCCTTAAATTCAACGCCTTAGCTTCTTCCAATGCCCCATTTGGTGTCCCAATATCCCCACTTTCCAAATGCATCTTGGAGACCTCAATCTGGAAAGCAAATAAAAAATTAGCACCAAAATTGTTCAGACAAATTGAAAAGGACGGTATGAAATCAAGAGAAACAGAGGCACAAGGAGCTGCATGTAAGCAAGTAAATCAATAGAGAGTTGTTTGAATGAAAAATGACAATTACATTAGACTAAAATCAATCAGTACCTTCATCTGTTCATCGTCGTAAGGGGTATCCGGGGCTGTAATTCTTGTAATCTCAGCAATGCAAGATGTAACCGAAATCTTAACATCCTCATCTGTGTGCCTTAGAAGTTCATCAGAAATCAATGCTTTCATGGAAGGTACAAGTGCTTCCTGAATTGGCTCACTTGGTAATTGATTGACTGTTGATAGTACCAGGTCCAGATTCTGAAAGTTACAAAGCCAAAAACCAATAATGAAATCAGTTTACATGGCAACGGAACACTTTTTGTGATAGTGTTGTCTAAATTTGTTCTGAACTTGGGAAAAAATCATTGTGATCAATGACTATATTCCGAATTCGCATCATTACTCGAATCCACTTGGTTTTTTCAACTAGCATAAATTAAACCTTTGCTATTAAGCATCTACATTTCGGTGCATAGCGAGTCATTTGAAATCTCAAAGGTCAAACATTGAACCTCCAAAGGAGTTTTCCAAGATGGAAGTTTCCCTTTATTCATAATGAGAAAAAAATGCAAAAAATAATTTTGGAAGAAGAAAACACCCACTTTGGGTTAACCCATTACAGATTAACCCCATCAAATCCTAAGGGCAAATGCTAGTTAAATAAAAACCAATCATACTAATGATGATTTTCAATTTCTTTTGTAAACTATCAAGAATTTGCATGTACTAATCCTTTGGATGTTAGAACTCCCAAACACACACTCACACACAAAATGTTCAAATTGTGAGCAAGACATAGATAATTACAACAAAAATAAGAACTCACACCAGAAACTAAAATTCCAATCAACAAGTAATCATTCAGCTGAACAAGGAATCCATGATCAATTAAGAAAACAAAATAAAACTCATGACACAAAAATCAACCAGAAACAGAAACATATATAAATATTTCAAGAAAAGGGAAGAGAAGACATTACATCAAGCACTTCAGGAAGCTCATCAACAGGAACATTGCATCTGAGAAGCTTCCTCTCAACATGTTTAAGGTTCTTCACAGTATCACTCTCACCCAGATTTTCAGTCTCATTAGTGGATGCCATTCTCTTTGTGATCACAAAACACAAAGCCACTGAAAAATAGTAACTGGGATGGTCAAATTTATAGCCCTAAGCTATCAAATCAAATTAACACAGCTCAGGGGTTTGTAGCAAAGTGTTTGACATGCATCAATACACTTCATTGAATACAGATCCATCAATACACTTCATTGAACCCCACTGTTAAAAATATTAAGCACAAATAGAACATAGATCCATCAATACACTTTATTGAACAGAGATAAAAATAGTTAAATCATCTAACTTAGTTGATCATTCACTGAAATTAAAAACAAGAGAAATCCAAAATGACATAAAGGTAGAAGCTTACTTCAAAATGACATAAAAAATTGCACTTATATAAGATATATAGGAAAAGTCATAAGTATGCCCAAAAGAAAAAATGAAAAAACATAATCATTACATTGCCAGGATGAAATAAGCATGCAAAAATAAAATATATGAAAGAAGCAAGGACAAACCAGTTGTTTTCCTGCTCATAGTAGCATATACAAACAATTTTGGCTCCACTTTTCCCTGCGAACTTGTTTTCTGCTAGCACAGAACTTAGACACATATTAGCTATTAAAATAAAATAGAACAAAAAAAAACATGACCAGGATTTAACTATCGTTAGTTTATGGCAACAAATTAGTCATTGTAAAATCTTGCAATAAATCTAATAAGTGCAAACAACTAGTCAACCCGTTCAGAATGTAGGCAATGAAATAGAGAGATCTGAGTCCTACACAAAATGCAAAAAGCAACAACACCTATATTTAGTTTATGCTACAAAATACTTGAAGTGAATCTGAGAAATTAGGGATTGAAGAAATTAGATACTAGGTTCTTCTGTGCTTTTTAAGTTGCTTCAGGATCCAAATTAGATTAATGATTAGTACCAAATCAATCTTTAAAGACCTATTCTGTAGTAATGTTGAGCAAATCTTTTATCCAAAAAATTGATGAAAGATCAATGAAGAACAAAGAAGAGAGAGTAAGTGAGTAACTAATTTTGATTGAGCAGCAACAACAACGGTGCAAAGAGACGAAGCGATGGCAGCAGCGGTGCAACGGCAGCAGCGGAGTGACGGCAGCAGCGATGCGACGGAAGCAGCGGAGTGACTGCAGTGATGGAGAAGGAGGGTTGAAGAATGCGAGGTGAATTCAGGGGTAAAATAAGGGTGGATGAAAATTGAAATGGTGAATTTGGGGAAATGAAGGAAACGCGGGGAGTGAGTGGAGGGAGATTTATTTTATTGATAAAAATCGACATCATACCCGTCGATTTTAATTTGAAAAAAAACGACGTTCTAGACGTCGATTTTATACATTAAATCTGTACCATTCATTTAATTTTAAAAAGTGATCAAGACCGTTTAAATTTATCGACGACAAAATATGTCGATATTTTAAATAATAAAATAGACGCTATGTTCGTCGATTTTAAAATAAACGTATTTTCCACCCACGCTCCATCGACAATGTGTCGATAATAGGAGAATGGTTGATGGATTACCAAAAAAATCAACAACTTTGCTGTCGATTTTAATATTTTTATTTTAATTATATTTTTTAATAATATCGACAGCAGGCCGTCGAAAAATATCGACGGAAGAGATAAAATACTCTTTTTCTTATAGTGAAAAAAAATTCAAATAAATAAAAAAATGAACTGAAAGGTATGAAAAGTCAAACGCCTTTCATGCTCTATAAATTTTGGAGAAACATCACAAACAAAGGGGGAATTTTTTTTTTAAAAAAAAATATTGCAATTTGCAATAAAATATTTTTTGAACAAAATATCAGGCAAAAGACAATTTGAGGAAGAGGAGGTAGTCTTAAAAGATATATTAATAAGCATGTTAGAGGAAGCTGGATCCTCTAAATTTTAGATTTTTATTTTAGAATATAAATGTTCAGTTTGGGTAACAGTTTAATTAAGCTTCTTTTAAAAAAATAGTTTAAATAATAAATAATTATATTAAAAATAACTTTTAAATAAGTTATTTTGTATTTGGATTTTTAGTTCTAAAAATACTTATTTTATAAAAATGTGATAAAAAATAGTAATATTATGAGAAAAGTCATTTTTTTAACTTCTTTATAAACTCCTAAATAGCTTTTCAGAAAGCTGCAATTTGGTTTTAAAAATTATACTAGATATTAATACTACTATTTTTCATAAGTAAAAAACTCAAAAAAGTTACATTTAAAATTTTTCAAATGGGCCTAAAATGTGATCTCTCATTTTTTAATGTTTTTTCTTATGTTTTTTTTATTTCACCTATAAAATAAATAGTGAGAGATCATACTTTACCCTCTAAAATGAAATTCAAAATTTAGAAGATCTAAATTCATATTAAAAATATAATCATTTATATTATTTTCTCGTATCAGCTTAAACTTTTAAAATGAGTGGTTTCATGACATGTATAGCTCTACGTCCAAAAAATCTAAAATTAAAAAAAAATCGAAATATTCTAAACTAAGTTATGTTTCTAATAACCAAATACAATACTAAATTTCTGTTCTCCAGTCTCACCCTCAGTCTTTTTAACTAATCACCACGTAACATTTATGTATTTTAAATAAAAAAATTTTAATTTTATATATAGATATCATTTCATCATAAGCACTAGTTTGTATGAAAATAATTTTTTTTGTTGATAAAAAAATAAACTAAAAAAATAAGAGAAAGGAATTTATCTAAAATAAGTTTATAAACTACAAAGATATAGTTTTAAATTTTTTCAACTTTGTTTATATTAAATTATTAATAAAACACTTCTTGCTATGCTTTCTTCCTCTTCGTTTTGTTGCTGCTATGCTATATTGCTATCTGAGAATTGGTGGTTTTTTTTAACAAGAAGTAAACATGACATTGGGGTAAAAAATGACGTGTTCTCATTGCAATCTAACTCATGTTTGTTTCAAAATTTTCTTTTTTTATTATTTTTTTTGTTGTCTCGGTGCATCGAATCAATGCCCATTCCTTTCATAGTTTTGAAGAATGTGTATAATGTGTACAGTAGATTATTGAATTACAAAATAAACATTTTTATACCATCTAAAATAATCATCCAAATTTTGAAGTTTATCAAGGATCGAATTTTTGACTTTTAAGATCTAGCGCTCTAATACCATGTTATAATACCACTCATCTCAAAAGTTTCAGCTGATAAAAAAAAGTAACACTAATAATTCTATCTCTATACTCTTTAAACTTTTATTATACACATTGTATAAATATTCCATTGACTTCTCGTATTTTTCTAAATATAAAATATAAAAAGTTGAGAAATCGTGTAACTGTGTATAAAGAGTATTGGAGTTTGTGCCAGTGGATCGCCATAACTTGTACTTGCATAATATTATTATCGCCATGACTTGTACTTGCATATTATTATTATTATTATTATTATTACTACTAGTGAATGAACTCGTGTTAAGCATGGAAATTAAAAATTACATAATATATATATATATAATAGTTTATTAACATCTTGCATTATATAAATAGAAAAAAAAAATTACATGAAAATAAGAATAGTACCATGTCCAGTACAAAATAAAAATATAAATAAATGAATGCTGTATTACCAGATTTAATAAATTACTTTTATTCAAATAAATGTTATGATTAATAGATAAATTAAACATATATATTACAAAAAAAATTGAACTTTTACTAAATAATCAAACAATTATGTTTTATCCAAAATGTTTGAGGAAAATTACAATTAATTTTAAAGAAAAATTCATAAATAAAAAATAATAAGGTAAATTACAATTAACTTTAGAGAAAAATTATAAATAAAAAAATAGTGAAAAAATAAATAAATGTAAAGATAAAATTGTTATAATAAAATTGTTTGGACATGAAATTATATGAGGATTAGGTTCTGATAGTAGTAAATGGTTAAATAACATCATCCATAAAAAAGAACCTAATAAAAAAGAGAATTGACAAATAGAACTAAAATTAAAGAATTAAATTTATGACAAAGAAATGATCATATTAAATAAAAAAATATTAATTATCAAAAATAAATATAAATTATAAAATGTGAAAATAAATAATTAATTAAAGTTTTAATAATATGAAAATTAAACATGATGTAATATGTAATATATAGGCTTTTTTATTTAAATAAAATAATAGAAGATCAAATTTACGTGAATCCCCTAAATAAAATTTTAAAACGTGAATCCCCTAAACTATATAATATATAAATCGTTCCAGGGTGATATGAGTTAAATAATGCATGAAACATGTTACCTAGGACGATTTATGCATGAAATTTATTGGATAAATGCACATAAATCGTCCCAAACCAATGTATTTTCAAGTTGTATGTAAATAGTCCCACCTTACCATGAGTTATGTTTTTTTACCTAAAGCCCACAACCCTAGCACGATTGCGCATGCGTGCAAATACACAACCTTAGCACCCAAGCACGATTTACGTGCAAATTCAAAACTAATAGATATATTTATACATAATTTTAATTTGTACTTAAATATTTAGGTTGAATATTAATTTTTCAATAAATTTTGGAAGTGAAAATTTTAATTAATTAAAAAAAATGAATATAAAAAATGATTTTGTTACAACAAAGATTTATTTTCTAAAATAAATAAAAAAATTTCATTTAAAAGACTAAATTATTGTGTATGAATAACTCTATTTTTATTTCAAAGACAATATCTAAAAAAATTAAAGAATTTAAATGTTTTAAAACAAGAAAATTATTAAAATGATAAAATAAAAATTAACATTATTAAATTTGTAATTTTATAAAATATATATTTTATTATTTTATTTTTAAAAATTAATTTTTTATTTTATTATTTTATCAATTTATTCAATTTAAAAGATTTTAATCTAAGATTAAATATTAGAATAATTGTAAAACCGAATAATAGATTCTTTGGATAACATATTTTATGTGGAGAGAATAGTATTGATCTGGCCAAATAACAATCAATAATTGAATATTTAGAGGATACAAGTAACACCAGCATAAAAATGACGTAAAAAAATTAAAATACATAGCAAAGGTAGAATTTAACAAAAAAAAAAAATAATTGAGTTGAGTACTTGACATACTAAAATTAATTTTGTAAAATATTTATTGTATGAATACTTATAAATATAGATCAAATTTATTTCAATATTCTATTAAAATTAAAACTGAATTTACCTCAATTTTAAAACTTAATTCAAGAAATAAAAATATTTTTATATTCATAAATTATTTAGACATATAACAAAAAAAATATAACTATCTGAACATAATATAAACAAATTTTGGACTTATAACAAATTTTGGATATAACTATCTAATACTTGATTAAAATTTTTAAATTGAATAAATTGATAAAATAATAAAATAAAAAATTAATTTTTAAAAATAAAATAATAAAATATATATTTTATAAAATTACAAATTTAATAATGTTAATTTTTATTTTATCATTTTAATAATTTTTTATTTTAAAACATTTAAATTCTTTAATTTTTTTAGATATTGTCTTTGAAATAAAAATAGAGTTATTTATACACAATAATTTAGTCTTTTAAATAAAGTTTTTTTATTTATTTTAGAAGATAAATATTTGTTGTAACAAAATCCTTTTTTATATTTATTTTTTTAACTAATTAAAATTTTCACTTCCTAAATTTATTGAAAAATTAATATTCAAACCTAAATATTTAAGTACAAATTAAAATTATGTCTAAATATATCTATTAGTTTTGAATTTGCACGTAAATCGTGCTTGGGTGCTGAGATTGTGTATTTGCACGTAATCGTGCTAGGGTTGTGGGCTGTAGGTGAAAAAACGTAACTTATGATAAGGTGGGACGATTTACATACAACTTGAAAAACACATTGGTCTGGGACGATTTATGTGCATTTGTCCAACAAATTTCATGTATAAATCATCCTAGGGTAACATGTTTCATGCATTATCTAACTCACATCATCCTGTGACGATTTATATATTATATAGTTTATGGGATTCACGTTTTAAAATTTCATTTAGGGGATTTACATAAATTTGATCTTCTATTATTTTATTTAAATAAAAAAGCCTAATATATATATATATCTCAAAAATAGTATATTTTTTTGGAATTTGAAAATTAGAATGTACAAATTGATATATCCTTATGAATGAATCAACTATAAATAATTAAATATAATAAAAACAGAATCATGTGATTTAGTTCAAGATTTACATGAAAATTCTAATATTGTCTTTATAACCTAATAAGTTTTAGAAGAAAAATTAAAAAATGAAATAAACCAAATAAAAAAAGCAATTAAAGTATAAAAAATAAAAACATGTGATATGTAATAATATATTTTGATTATTGGAAAGCTAAACTAAAATATAGTGATATATGATGTGATTATCATATAAATTAGATGATACAAAAAATATGCTTTCAATTCATCATTCAATATAACAAAAATAATCTATTGATGGAGAGTGTAATCTACAAAAAAATTAAAAGAATGATGGTCATCCTTAATTATTTTTACATGATTTTTTAATTTTAATATATTATATTGGTACTTATTAGATGATATAATTAGCATCACTATTAGAGGATATGAGATTTGGGATCAAATATACCTTGGATACTGAACATTAAAGAAAATATACACGAATTAAGCTACTACTATTATTTGTAATATATTGATAAATAATGTCTAAAATAACAGGAAGAATGAAGTGTTAAAAGACAGGATATGATATAATTAAAAGGTGAATGCTATCCAATTCCTTCTAAAATAATATGTAAGTTACTCTTCATTATGTGTCACATTGTAATTGATCCTTATCTTAACCATAGTTGGGGCGTCAACATCATCGTCATCTACTGCCCTCCCACACAACCTCTCTTCCCAAGTATAGCCAGCGCTTTTTTTTTTTTGTCATGGATCACTTCTTACCCACATAATTAATGGTTAATTTGGTTATTAAATTTTTTATTAAAAAAACATATCTTTATTTAATTACGTGATGGAACATATATTTATATGTAAAATATAATTAAATAATAAAGTACGAATAAATTAAAAATTAAAAGAATAAAAATACTATAAAAAATACTTGTAAGAAAGTTAAATTTTATCATTTTAAACTTGTGTTATTAATTTTACCAATTTATTTTTTTTAAAATAATTTATGTACGATAAAAAAATATATTTTTTCTAATTTTAATTATACTTTTAAGTACTTTAAATAGAGTTATTATATTATATTTTACATATGAATATATGTTCTATCGTGTAATTAAATAAAGATTTGTTTTAATAAAAAATTAATAACCAAACTAAACATTACTTAGGTATGTATTTCATATTTATCTCTTAAATATTTATACAATTTATTTTTTAAATTGTTATATTGGTTTCTTTTCTAATATAATACAAAAAATAAATTTTCATAAAAATATTTTGTTTAATTTTTAATTAAATAATAAAGTACTAATAAATTAAAAATTAAAAAAATAAAAATACTATAAAAAATACGGTAAAAAAGTTGAACTTTATCATTTTAAATTTCTGTTATTAATTTTAATAATATATTTATTTTTTAAATAATATATGTATGATAAAAAAATATGTTTATTTGTTTGGAGTACAAATTTTATTATTATATTTGTATGTTCTTGATTTTAATTATACTTTTAAATACTTTGAATAGATTTATTTTATTATATTATATTTTACATATAAATATATATTTCATCACCTAATTAAATAAAGATATGTTTTTTTAATAAAAAAATTTAATAACCAAATTAACCATTAATTATGTGGGTAAGAAGTGATCCATGGCAAAAAGAGGCGCTGGCTATACTGAAAAGAGAGGTTGCGTGGGAGGACAGTAGATGGCGATGACGTTGGCGCCCCAACTATGATTAAGACAAGGACCAATTACAATGTGACACATAATGAAAGATAACTTACATATTATTTTAGAGGGGGTTGGGTAGCATTCACCTAATTAAAAATATAGGGTAGTAAAATTACATATGTTCAGTAAAAACACAGCACATGCATAGCTGTAAATACAATGTTTGAAAAGAAAACATAATTATAATAAGTAAATATGAGAAGAGAAAAAAGTTCTAATCATCCTCTAGCAAACTCTAAAATAATAAAGGGTCACTTTTTTAAAATCTCAGCATACATTAACCTCCTGAAATGAACAAAAAAAAAATTAATGATTAAATAAATTATATCCAAAATCAACTATATAAAGACAACCAATCACACATTTAATTGAGTTTTTAAGGTGTCTAATTCATTACCAAAGCAACCAACAATTTTTTCACCTTTTTTATTGAAGACCGAGACATAAGCCTCTCCACTATCATCAGCAACTTTTACAGCCATAATATATTTAAAAAAGGACAAACTAAATTTTAACTACATTTTATAATATAAAAAACTTTTTAGAATAAAGATTTCAAAATTTGAATTTTTTTAAACTGCGTTATTCATCATTTTTTGGCAACCTTCACACCAATACCCAACATAGATGCTCTCTCTCTACGACTTTTTTTTGTTGCAAGTTTTACAAGCATGATATCACATTGCTTGTCTGAATTTATGAAGCTTATGTATCTTCTAAGGTTGAAAAATGAAGGTTGTGAGAATAACAAATTAGAAAATTCAATCAATTTGCAAAACTTCAATACTTTGAATGTTCAGATAAAAACATACACATACTGGAACTATTTAAAATATCATAACACTATAGGAAGTTAGAACTCAAAGAATGCACAATTCAATTCTAGTCTTGATTAACCATTAAGAAACTTTGAAATTCTATGGTACACTTAATTTATCTCTTTGTACATAATGTTTAATCACAAATGTTAGTACTAACGCCTAAACACCATGTATGTAAAGAGAACATGTAACTTAGCATGATAAAGACATATAGCCCTGCTGTTTATTATTTCTCTATCACTATCATTCTCCTAATCTCCTAGAAGTCTTTTTAATGAGCTTCTTGGTGTGGAATTTAAAGTCCACAAACTAATCGGTAAATGCACCAGGTCGTACCAAGTAATACCTCAGGTGAGTGAGTCGATCCTACGAGGATTAATGAATTAAGCAACAATGATTAAGTGACTTACTTAGTTAGACAAACAGAAAAGAGTGTTGAGAGTTCAATTGCATCAAACAGTAATTCAGAGAATCAGAAAACAAGCAGTAAATTGAGGTGAAATATATATGGAGAAAACGGTTAAGGTTTCAGAGATATCTATCTTCCAGATTGACTTTTCTTATTAACTATTTTAATCATGCAAGATTCAATTCATGGCAAACTATATGTGACTAAACCGTAATTCCTTAGATCTTTTTAGTCTCCTCTAACTTTCATCAACTGCCAATTCCTTGGTCATTTGATTCCAATTAGAAGGTGAAGTTCAATTCTAGTTTATATGCCACAGAAACCCTAATTATACCCAAATATAAGAGGATTATATGTCATGTATCCCATTAAGTCCAGATAATTAGAAATTTAGGAGAAATTATTTTCAAGCTGTTGTTCAAGTAAAGAGCTTTTCCAAGTTATACAAGAACTCAATTAGAACAAGGGTCATACTTCCGTTCCACCCAAATTCATAAGATAAAGAACGAAAAAATTTCTTGAAATAGAAATCAGTACATGAATTAAAATAGAAAAATAATAGTATCAATCCATACAATAGACAGAGCTCCTAACCTTAATTAACAGTGGAGATTTAGTTGCTCATGGTTCAGAGAGAAAATAAGGATTCTAAAAAACTGTCAATTGCGAAATGAGGTAGAAGAGAAGAGAGGAGCCCAAAGGACTGATTCTTTTCCCTTTTATATCTAATCCTAATTAATGTAAATTATATTTCTTAAAGCTAAATAATATCTTTTTCTATTTTAAAAATAAAATAAAGTTTAATCAAAACTTAATAAATAATTCGTGCAGTTTTCACTTGGACGAATGGGGACAACTTGATATGCTAAAGGTGGCGCCAAACTTGGAGGCGTCGTTGAGGCCGTATGAAATCTTCAAGCTTTCCTTAGCTGGCGCTAAACTTGAGATGTCTCAAGTTTGGCTTCATCATCTACTTCTTGTATTCCTGGAGTCTGAGTGTGTGGCGCCAAACTTGGAGAATCCCAAGTTTGGTGCGGTTGAGACCACATGTAATGGTAAAGTGTAGTGCTCGCCAAGTTTGGCGCCACCTCCTGGTTTTGTTGCGACTTCGTTTCTTCACACAAATTCTATCAAATTCGTCCAAAATGCAACCTGAAATAAACATAATTGCACACAACTCAAAGTAGCATTTATAATGGCTAAAGGATATTTAAATATTGATTAAACTTAACAATTCAAATACAAATTTATTAGGAAAAGATAGAAAAGATGCTCACGCATCACTTCCTTCCTGATCTTTCCATGCATTCTCTTTTCTTAATTATGTGCATCCTTTTTAAAAAATCTCATAACCTTGTGATGAAAAAAATCAAGTAATAATTTAATGATATATAACAACATAGAGCCCTACTTTCGGTATTTTCTTCACAAACCTCACCAGATGATACCTAAATTTGAAATTGTACTAAATTTCATTCACATCACCAAAAAACACCACAGAACATAGTTCAAAATATTAGAAAAATTCATGAGAAGATGATTGAGTCAAAGACAGAACCAAAGACTTGAGAAAGAACGAGTAAAAATAAAATAAAATAAAGCGAAGTACAGGAGAAGGTTCATGAACATTCCAAAAGACATAGGTTCCAATGATATCAATGCCTCCTTCTTTCGCCTTGTGAATTAAAATCTTTCCACATCTGCACACACTACAACAAACCCGGCAGATGGCGGCGGTTGGAATCACGGATGGCGGCGGTTTTTTGACCGCCGCTAGACATTTTGCAACGGTTGGCTGACCGCTGCTAGTAAGGGTGCCGGTAAACCTTTAGCGGCGGTTTTTAACAACCGCCGGAATAACCGCTGCAAATCTGGTTTTAGCGTCGAAAACATTTCGCAGTGGTTATGAACCGCCGCTATCTTCCAGAACTGATTTTACGCAGATGTCGCGGCGGTTAGATAACCGCCGCTATTTAATTTTGTTAAAATTTCAGGCTATTGCGTCATCCTATAGTAACCGCTGCTAAAACTTCAATTTTGTTTTGATTTAAATTGATTATTTGAATTGTGTTTTCATATCACCATCAATATTTAACAAATCTTTTAAATATATAATGTTACGTATAAATTTAACGGATTATGTTTGCAACAATAGTAAAAAAAATAATTGATTTAAAACACAATGAAGTGGAATTCTATTCTGCTCAAAAAAATAATTGACTTATATCACAAACAAAAATAGTTAATAACAAATACTTCTCAAAGTATACTGTTCACAAAGGAAAAGAAATTGCAATTAAGATCCCTATTCTGCTCCACCCCCCAATGACTTAAGCTGTGCATCAATTTCAAGTGGCAAAGTATGTCCTTGCTGTTGGATGATGTATTTCACCAGGTTCTCCATGATCTGTATCTTTGCCTTGTCTTCTGCTTTTTCTGCCTTCAATTCTGTAATCTCCGCCTTTTGTTCTGCTGCCACTTCCTTCAATTCTGTAAGCTCTCTCTGATACTCCTCAATTTGCACTCTAGGGGTCGATTGTGTAGTATTATGAATAATTTCGCTTGGACATGGTCCAAAACCTAACCCCCGAACTCGTCCTGAATGCTCCTTTCCAAGGACTTGCGCAAGTGAATCAGTAGCAGAAATCTCCTTTGAGGTTCCACCTTGGCTCTCGATACTCTCAATCGCTTCCTACACACATACCAGAGTTAAGTTTAAGTGTTTTTGAAGTTAGCAACATGAATAGAGTAACACATGTAAATCATTCTTAACCACTACTTACTCCAACAACACGCGCATCATCATTCATATATGAGCCATCCCTTTTTTTATGAGTCATAATAAACATCTCTCCTCTGCTGATGCGTCTTTGCTGTTTTTTCTCCTACAACCACATAAAAAATTTGCCAAATCATACATCTTACAAAAGAATATAACAAAGCAAAAATATATGTATCAAACATAATACACACATAATTACCTCTTCATCCCTTAGCCTTGCTGTTGTCTTAGAGCCCCCAGTGTGTGTATATAGTTGCTTCGACCGATTCTGAGAATTTTGTTTGCACATTTTCTATACATAAATACACAAATACAGTTTATCATGCAATTAATTGTATAAAGTAATGATGCCTTCATAGTGTCACAGATTTTATTTTTTAATCTTTGAAACTAATTCGAGAGATTTTTGGCTTTTTAATTATACCACTTTCTATAAATATTTTATTCAGGTATAAAAAATGTTAAAAACTGCAACATTAAATGGAGTACCAATTTAATATTACTTACCTTTGTAGATTCCTTCAAACGATAGTTAATGAACCATCTCCATTGTTGTGCATCTATTCCTGATGGGTTACGCTTGGCATTTACTTCGAAACTCTCTTTCTCGTCGTAAACCTTGTGAAACAAGTGGTTTCTTGCTTCCTTCCAGTTTTTTCCCAACCTTTTAATCATTACCCGCTTTATTTTTCCCTTGTCATCCTCCTCATACAGGAAGGTGCGCTAAAAGTTTGAGACACAATGTGATGCACGTCCACAAATGCAAAAGTAAGAATTTGATCTGATTTTAATTAACATAATAAATTCTAAATTTTAATATCATACCTTAATTGTCTCATATGCATGTTCCTTTAAAGCTTTGTCCATTGTCTTCCAACTGTCTTCATTGATGGGAAAATGTTGAAAGTCAGCACCCAGATTCCCTAGAAACCCACTCAATAATCCAGCTGCCTGACCGATCGGTTGCAACTCTTCATTAAACTCCAAAATGATTTTTCTGCTAGGTGGAAGAACTATGGCCTCTCTGACGCTCAAACTCATCGTTCTTGTGATGCCATCATCTAAGAAACAAAATAGAAGGATTAATTACATTAGTGTTACCTTAAAATAAAAAAAAAACAAAGTCCATCCAATTATGATTAAACAATGCAGACCAATGACAGATATTTTACCGCTTACAACAACATTCCAATAATCCGTATCCTTGCGACCGTTGGACTTGTTCCGGGGTACAGCTTCTTCTTCAGCATATAAGTCATCAACGTAATCATCCCATGAGTCAACTTCATCAGCCTCAGGATCATAATCTTCATCCTCCGAAGAACTTTCGGCAGTCTCAGCAACATGTTCAGTGCCAGCGTTGGAGATACAATTGTACTGCGGTTTCTTAGGCATATTTTCAAACCTTCAAGCAAACTACTAACACTTATTAGAGAGTAAAAACCTACCAAAAGCCAATGATACAAATGTAATTAATTTAAAAATTCAGTGTAACTACACAGATTACATGCCTTAAATAAAAATCACATCTATTATTGAAATTTTGCATATTAAAATGTCACCATAGATTTTACAACACGACAACCGTAGAAGGGAGCACACAAGATGAGCTTCCTAACAAGATTTTAAATCGGATGAGAAGTGCTTGAGAAAAAAATATAATCAAAGATTGCAAACAAAGGTAGTTAAGGAAGGATTGTGATTTGGAGCACACCATTTATGATATGTTATTCACAGTTTTCTGAATATGTGTGTGTTCAAACATAAGTAAATTTCTTAGTAAATGGGTCTCACCGTATTTAAACAAGCATCCAGCAATACAGCAAACTCTCTATCTATCCTCTCTTCCTCGCTTTCTGCAAAGTATATATTCATGTGAATGTTGATGTCACAGGAAAAGAAGAAGTTCGGTAATTGATTTTTCATTCAAACCAGGTGATTCCTATGGTGCCTAAAAGGTGATGTCTAGTTTGCCAAAAAAACTACATTGTGTCCTTTAATTTAATAGTTGGATTGCAGTGTGACCTATTTCACTACATTTACAATTAATTGATTTATGATTAGTAGGATCTAAGTTCGAAGAAGCCTATTATAAACACATGCTAATTTGAAATTAGCATTAATTTATACATACTTTAACTATTTCTTTTATAGTTATGCCTGAATACAAACATAGAAGTTCTTATACTAAAAGGAAAAATCTCATTTTCAAGATTGTTCACCTCATTAAATATATTATTAAACTAAACTTTTTCTAACGTAAAACAAGTGATACGGTTGATGTTTCCTTAACATGAAACGTATTTGTGAAAATAAACTTATTAGAATATATGACAAATTAAAATACAGGCAAACTCAATTTAATTACTAACGGAAAACTCTATATTTTATGAAAGACAACATTTTTGTATTACGAGGGTCAAGAAATTAGCGAGAAATTAAGTAGTCCGTACTCTGTTAGCCTGTAAAAAGTTATAACGTCCGAATATCGAAGTTAATATAAATGTTACAAGATGGCGGCGGTTCGACTGTAACCGCCGCTAAACAGCAAACAGTGGATCAGCATCTTCCGCCGATTGTGTACAATTAGCGGCGGTTACCAAAAAAACCGCCGCTAAAAGACAAACGACTACCAACACCCAGAGCAGCCGCCGCATCACCCGCCGCTAATTCCAATTTTGGAGCGGTTAAAGGTCAACCGCCGCAAAACACCCGCCGCCATCTGCCGGGTTTGTTGTAGTGACATAACCCCATTTCCAACACAAAAAAAAAAAAACACCAACAACCCGAGAATTTAGTAAAAATTTTAATTTTATATCTTTTCTTTTGTTGAAGATAAGAAATAAGAAATAAGAAGTGAGATAAAGAAGAAGAGACCATTACATCAGGAGTACTTCTGGAATAATATATGGAGCCATAGAAACTACTATCACCGCCTGTTTGCTGTCGAATCCCATAATCATCATCATTGATCATCTCGGCAGCCTCACATAACGGCACAACAACATCATTCTTATCTTTATAGAAAGCCTGGATGATAGGTGAAAGAGAAAGGGGGATACAACATTAAAATGTGAATAAAAAGAAATATGGATTACATTAATGATGATGGAGAAAGATGAATAAAAGCGAAGGAAGTTGAGAAAAAGTGTTAGAAGAGAAAGGACGAGAATTAAATTAGGTTAGGGAATAAAAAATGGAAGAAGTAATCAACATAAAGAGGATGTGAAGAGAAAACAAAAGAAATTGCTGCTGTTAAGATGATGGAGTACGGATGATCTAACAGGAGAGAGAACGTACACAACATCAATACCCACCATGAAACACGCTCTTTTTGTTCACAACTCATAAACTCCATTTATATACCTAAAACTCATAATTCAAGAGATAAACAACCTTGCTTAAAATTGCCAAGAAAGAGGAAAAAAAACAAAACCTTTGGATGGTGGCTTTGGTGAACCAAGGAGCATTAAGGGCAGATGGAGAACGCAAGTGATATAAATTTGTAAACCTTATTTAGAGTTTGGTATAAATAGATCAACAACCACATTTATATAAAGATACTTATCACAACAAACTTAAGTCAAAAAATAAATTAAAAAAATAAAAAATCAAAATTTTTTATAAATTATAGGATTTCAACCAAATAGAATCAAAGATTACATAAGCAAAAAAAAAGCTGTAAGCCTCTAGATTACAGAGCACTTGGATAAATAAGAACTTACCTATTCTCACTCTTTTTTTTTTCTGTAAGTGACTCTTTCTCTAATCTTGCCACTATTTCCAATGCCATCCACTTTTACCATAGCTTCAATTTTTCATGCTAAATGTATATTAAAAGAGAAATATTAAAACCTTTTTATTTAATCAATCGAGAGAAACAACACAACCATGAGAATTTGATCCCAAAATTTAACTTTCAAATGATAAATCTTTCAAAAAAAAAAGTGTTTTGAAAAAGAATAAAAATAATGGGTGATTAAGTAAACTACAGTGAAAGTATTGGTAATCCTAAAATCATATTCATATAATGGTTAATGTTGGTTCTTAGCAGTGACGGACTCAGAAAATTTTAAAAGTGGGGGCAAAAATATATATACTAAAATAAATTTTGTTAAATATTATTAATTATATGGAGATATAAAAATTAAAAAAAGTTAGTAAACACTCTTATTCTTAAAATGCTATTCATGATATATAATTTATAAAAAAATATTTTTTTATTTCTAAAACTTGAACTTAAAATATTTTAATTAAATTATAGATACCTTATTATCCTAACTAATTTTTTATACACATTTAATAATAAAAGATTGAATTAATTGGCACATTAGCGTCTAATGATACACTAGTATTTATAATTTGAAACTAGAATTATATATAAATATTAGAAAAATTAAATCTGTATATGAAAAGTATGTTTATATAAAATAACAGAAACATAATTCATAATTTTTCTTCTTTCTTTTTAAAATAATTAAATTTGTTATATATTTTTTAATTTAATTTTGATATAATGTTAGATGAAAGATTTTATGCATCTGTTTAATTATGTATTGTAATTAAAATATTTTTTTATTACTATTTTTAAAAATAAAAAATATATTCTAAATTAGTAAATTAATCAATTCATTTTAAAATTTTATACGCAACATAGGTACATATAATAGAACAAAAGATAAAAAATAAGTAATAAAAATGAATAAATCGAGAATAAAATAAAATATATAAAGTTACGAAGAAAATAAAATATTAAATTAATACCTAAACTATAATTGTTTGAATTAAAATTTGCAATTGAAAATATCAAAAAGAGAAACAATGAAATTGAAAGATACATAGAGTCATGGAGAGCTATATAAAAATATTTAAAATTTATTTTTTGATAAAGAGAAGATGACCACTAGACAAGAAATAGAAAAAAAAAGTTGAAAATATAACCCATTCACCTTAAAGCCTAAATTGTTTTTGGGCTTTCCTAGGAGAACGATGACCATCCTCAAGTGTCTGAGCTTTTGAAAAAATTGGTAATGTTCCTCTTAATCTTTTTGTATTGCAGCATGAAATTGTAAGCATTTTGATTAGAAAACATGACTCAGACACTTCAGATACTTAAATATTGACAATTTAAAAATTTGAAAAACAAACATAAGCTTTCTTATTAACATCATACTTTGTTGTAGCAAGCTTAGCCATATCACCAAGTGTAACCTAAAGTACAATAAAAAAAAGTTATACTCCATGAAAAAGAATGTTAGTAAGGACATAATGCACAAAAAATGACAGACTTTAGGAAATTTTTATCCTATAAATTGTTTAAAATATTGGACAAACCTAGACTCCGGAATCAAATAGATAATTTTTGTTTACACCAAGTTTAACACTATAATGATTTCAAGCTCAATTATTCTAATATAAAGCATTTAAAAATAAACAAATAGTTCATACACAAAGTTCAAGCATCCAATACCTTGTCCATGAGAATCTTCATTTGCGTCTTTCATCATGATAATTGTAGTGCACAACATCACCCCTTTCCACCTAAAGTAACCAATATAACTATTGTCTCCTTTCAAGATTGTATTAATAATGAAATCAAAACAAAAGTAAATAAACCAACCTTCAACTTCTCATGAGCTTCCTTCCTAATCTTTTCATGAATTCTCTTTCCTTAATTATGTGCATCCTTTTTTAAAGATCTCAAAATCTTGTGATGAAATAAAAAACCAAGTAATAATAATTTAACGATATACAACAAAATATAAATGTGTAACAAATAAATTAACACTTATAACTTCGTTTAAGAAAACATGATTGATAGGCATTAACGGAAGCACTACAGCAAGCACAAATATAATGCACATACAAAAAAATGTCAAAAGAACAAAAGAAAAGGCATTCATAGTAATATATCAGCTACAAAAGTATGCATAGTTTTACCAAATAATCAAATAATAAAAGGAACATATGAGGAAGTCATTCTTTGAACAACACGTTCACTAAATCATTATAGAGATTAGACCATTAAAGGAAGATGAAATTAAACAATAGCCAACAGTAAAGGATGTTAGTACTTAGTGAAAACAATGGGTGCATTAAGTAAATTGCAATTATTTCAAAATAACAAATCAATTAAGGAAACTTTATCCATTAAAAAAAGTAACCAATTTGAGAGAATTTTCTACCTTGGATTCAGTTGCATAATGCATATTTCTTGTTCAAATAATGCACTGCCTAGATATACATAAATAAAGAACTGAAATTTTTAAATAGTCTTTACTTTTTCCCAGAATCAGCACTATAATGAGCACTGAATCCAAGCTTTCTAGCATCATTCATTTTTAGAATAGCCTAAAAGCTGAGCACGAAGTCGAATTATTGTTCCAGGCATCTCATTATTTTTTTTAAAAATGGTATCGGAAAGAAGAACACCACAGAAGCTCTAATTTGACACTAACACCAACAACAAAGATAACTAAAAAATTAAATATATATTGGGGCGTAAACAACAGATACCAATTTCATTGAAAATCATAACTTTGTCACTACGCCAGGCACGGTAAATACCGGCGAAAATCTGGAGGCCACACACCTCGCCGCCGCAAAGTATGCTGAGGAAAGCAGAACTCCTTCGCGTGCCACAATCATCAGCGGCGACTCCATCAAAAACGCCGCCAGGACTATGCCAGGCACGGTAAATAGCGGCGAAGATCTGGAGGCCACACACCTCGCCGCCGCAAAACATGCTGGGGAAGCAGAACTCTTTCGCTTGCCTTATCATCAGCGGCGACTCCATCAAAAACGCTGCCAGGTGAGGATCCAATCTAAAATCAATTTTTGTTTTGCCCTCTTTTTTTCTTATAACCCTGAGTTGATTCCCCCAAAATTTGTAGAAAACCTGTGAAGAGTACTTGGTAGCCCGCGAAGCACACCCATTGCTGCTATTCCAAAACAAGGTTGTTGATAGATTTGTTAACAATTTCTCCTTTCCCCCTTTTTAACTTCTCCTATAAATTCTAATTCATTCTTCCCCAAATTAAGCAGAACCTGCTTAAAGTCCTTGGAAGCGCGCAAACTCTGCTGCCGTCGCTGCTCCACTGCGAAGGTGCTGCTGATCCTGGGTACTCTGCCCGCCGTGCACAAAACTGTCGAGCCACCCTCCACCGTTCGCCATCCTGAGCTATCGCGGCCTCTCCCTGTCCCTGGTTAGTTCGCCATCCTGTTTCTGTCATAACTTAACTACTTGAAACGTGTTTGATGATCAGCAAGAATGAATTGCTGTGTTATTTTGTTTCTCTTAAGTGATGAGACTTGATTGGTTTTAATTAATCTCATCTATCTCTCATGTAGAATCGTAAATATAAATGTAGAATTTTATGAAGATTTCATCATGACGTTAAGATCATTAAAGATATTGTGCAGTGAATCAGATAAACTTTATTCCTAATATGTAACTTATAAAAGAAAAAAAA
This sequence comes from Arachis hypogaea, assembly GCF_003086295.3. Classification (NCBI taxonomy): domain Eukaryota; kingdom Viridiplantae; phylum Streptophyta; class Magnoliopsida; order Fabales; family Fabaceae; genus Arachis; species Arachis hypogaea. Next base: position 17,089,598 of record NC_092053.1, on the reverse strand, counting down.
ACATATGATAGTTCAAAATGATCATAGCCTTTATGACAGCATTTTGGATTCAATTTCATATCCACCACCACTTGCAGATACAAGATCATAGCTACCTTTGCTTGTTAAGTCAAACTGAATTGAACCTTCCATGTTTGCTACATTTGTTGTTCATGTTTTCCATGAAATTGGACAAGGCAGAGTTGAATTCCTACAATTGAGCTCTTGATGCTTCTAGATTATTGCCTGAACCTTCCATGAAAAGTGACCTCTGAGCTTTCTCTAATACAGCTTGCAAATACTTTCCTTCAGCCTCTATTCTCATCTGAAATTTCTCCTGTACCTATTGGTTATGAAGCATGTTTTATTTTTATTTTTCATTTTTTTGGTTAAACTATGCCAAATTGTACCATTTTTTTTCAAGGTTTGATAAAAATACCAAGTGTACTATTGTTTGAATCTTATACGTGATAAATACATCTAGCTGTTCTTCCAATCTCTTTGGACTTCAATTTGATGTCTCAATGCCTCTGCTATTGGAATTTCTCTGTTTTGAGACTATGTAAGAGGATTTAGGAGGATTGAGGGAATGTTTGGTGTCAAAGATTTTGGCTTTGGAATTAATGTTGTTGACATTATTAGAGAAAAAGCATAAATCATGTATATGAACATGGTGCTTCTTCGGTTGTGAATATAATGTTGAGATGTTTGGCTAAGTGAGCTTTTTGTTCTGCCTTTTTTTTTACTACTTCCTTTCTAATCAAATTCCCTTTCAAACTCTGAATCTTCTTGATTCAGTTTTCCTTTATACAACCTGTCTGTCACCAATTTGATGTAATACTTTAAAATTTAAAAATTGCCATTTCAGTAAAAATAATGTATCTTGTGTAAAATATTTTACAATTCTTTTACATCAAACGTGATCTCTCTCACAAAACTACTATCAATAACAACTATTCACTGTTAACAGAATGTTTTTTGGATCTAGATTAAGCCAATTCAATCCATACATATTTGTACTTAACATCATGATTTAGAAGAGTTAGGGATGTTGAACCATACTCATGATTTAGAAGAGTTACACATTTTATTTGTTAGCTACAACTTCCTAAAAAAACACTAATTAACTTGTGAAGATGAGTATATGTCATGTGATTCTTGTTAAGTATTTCCAACATAAAGGACCGAATCTTTAATCATTTGTTCATAAAAATAGTATTTATTTCCAGTTTAACTATTGCTTCATCATATGGAAAGAAAGATTCTGATTATGTGCTAGGAATTGTAAGATGTTACCTTGTTAGAGACCTCAATGTTCACAGATTAGGATCTCGAGGCGAGTAGATTCTTTCTTTTTTCTTTTTATTTAATTGTCATTAAATTAATTAAATAATAGTAAAGTTTAATTAATCTAGGTTGACTTAGGTCGTTTTGATGTAGAACAGTTTAGGGAGCACCCGTTCATCATCCATTTGGTAGTCACTTTGATCTATTGATTTTTGAAGTTTTGGATTTGAATTATGGAAGAAAAATCAAAGACTTTGTTATAACCATCTTATTTCTTTCATAAAACATCAACTAAATTGGATTAGTTTAATTAAATTTTAAATAATAAGAACTAAACTTTCAGTATCTCAATTTAGATAAACATAATAAATAAATACTACTTTAGACTTTAGATGCTAGTATCCTATATGAAATTAAGACTACAATAGTTTAATTAAGACTTTGTTTGCTATCTTTGTTGTTCATGTTTTCCATAAAACTGGACAAGACAGAGTTGAATTCGGTCAATTGAGTATTGGAGATGGTTCTAGATCATTGCCTGAACTTTTCATGGAAAGTGTCCTCTGAGCTTTCTCTAACACATCATGCAAATACTTTCCTTGAGCCTCTATTTTCATCTGCGATTTCTTCTGTACCTATTGGTTATGAAGCATGTTTCATTTTTTATTTTTCAATTTTTTTAGTTAAACTATGCCAAATTATAATATTTTTTTCCAAGGTTTGATAAAAATACCAAAAATAAATGCATAAAAATACCAACTGTACTACTATCTGGATTGTATAAATGATAAATACATCTAGCTGTTCTTCCAGTCTCTTTTGGATTTGAATTTGATGTCTCAATTTCTCTGCTCTTGGGATTTATCTGTTTTGTTCAAGAATAAATGTAGAGAAATCTCATCTATCTCTCATCTAGAAGCTCTGTTTTAATTAATCTCATCTATCTTTAAAGTGGGCATAGTTGGAGATAACGGAAATCATGGTCATGTATATATCTAAAGAAGTGACATTAATTCTTAACACAGTAACATAACCCCCTTTCATTATCACCTCTGAAGCTAGTGCTAAACTCTGAAGAGCTATTTTCCTGAAATTCACATACGAATATTCAAAAAGGAAGAAAACAAAACAAAAATTATATAAACCCTCAATCTTTGAATAAGGTAAATAAAATGGTAATATTTTCAATCTCTCTGAAATTGTGCTCTTCCAATGCAGATTGATTTGAAGGTGAGATTGCACATAGGCTTTTCCATGAAGAAGGTTCTGGTGCAGGAAGCAACATCGTAACCCAAGTGTGTGTCTGTTTTCGCAGGTGGTAAGAATTGCAAAGTTACTTGCAGCAGAGAAGCTTTTAGAGGACAATCTAATCAAGGTTATTTTCCTTTCAACATTGTTAATTGTTATGAGTATGACAATTTGGATTTATTAATATTGTTCTATTCATCTTTTGCCTATGTGAGCATTTTAATTGATCAGTCTCCTAGTTAGAAAAAGGAAAATAATATGAAGGAATTGAGCTTGATGCATACGATAATATTTTGAATGTGTTATAAGCAATACCCAGCATTGGCAACTTCTCAACACCACAACTTTTGCCTATTATCAGTACTATCAAAGTGTTACAAGCTATACTCTGGGAGTCTTGTATATTATTGGGTTTAATAATTTATTTTTTTCACTGAACCAACTCTTTGTCGTCTTTTACTGAATCAATTATTTTAAGTTGTGTGTTTTTGGCTTTTCCTCTTTAATTTGTAGCATTATTCTTGCTCCACTATAATTTCATTTTTTTAATTCGGAGATTGTATAATATTAGCGAATTCTTTCATGCTGGACACTGGGAGTATGATTTGAATTGTGAGGCTTACGGCCTCTCTCATCAATCTTGTGCTGTATGAGTTATTTTCCTAATACTCAAAATATCTAATCAAAGAAATCTTTATATACTTGACGTAGACATATTTGGATTATATATTTTCTATCATGGGTAGGATATAGATGCCGTTAAATTAGATTTTAGGTATATCTATGTACATAAAAAATTGAAACTAATCGGAGATGGTAAAAAATTCTCAAATTAAATTTCAATATATGAAAAGTTATATATCGACGCAGTTGTAATTTTTTTAAGAAGAGTTTGTCGTAGTTCACTTGGTATTTTTCTTAGAAGCATATCTAAGATAACATATCTACAATTTTAAGATTCTATGCTACATCTGTTATAATTGTTTTTGTATATTTTTTTTGTTATCTTTTAAATCTGTCTATCATTCCTGTTATGTTTTCCATTTTTAAGATATTTTGAAGATTTTATTCTATGTACATTATGATTGTTTAGTTATATTTTTTGATTATATTTTTTAATTTTAATATTTTTTCCTGTTTTCTTTTTCAATTTTTAAGGAAGCTTTTCTTTATCTTTTCATTTTTTTGGCTTGGAACTAGCAATTCTTTATAGAAGTATTCTTTTAAGAAAGCACAGAATTTTGCAATGAGTAAGCCTCCTCCTCAATACTTTTTGTGAGCTACATGTTATTTGGGATGCAAGTAATTTTAATTCTGTTTCCATTTTGAGTTATTCCGTCGCTTGCTACATAGTTTTGCTTGCAATATATTGTCTAGTCTATTACGTATGGTACTCTCCCATCTCATAATTGTGATAAACTGTTACTGGTCTTCTTGACACACACCCCATCTTTTTCCTCTTTTTTTTAGTTTAATGTAATTTTTTACTATTCATTTAGTTGTCTGTGCTATTTCATTTATTTAGACATTGACAAGAACTGGATTACAAAGCCTCGAGGTAGTGTAGAGTATAGGAATGGTTTGAATAGATTCCTTGACTTCGCATTTGCTAATTCATCATCCGATGGGATGATACATTGTCCATGCCCTTTGTGTGGGTTCCGATTTTTTCAAACTAGAGAGGACGCCTACGATCATCTTCTGATGAAACCCTTTCCCCCTAACTATACCTTCTGGTTACATCACGGTGAGAGGATAGTGGACGAGAGACCTAGCGGTAGGGAAGAATTAGAACCCACCATAAATTCAGGAGATCAAATTCGTGACATGGTCCACGACGCATTCAACTTCCCGGGACTGCAGAGTGACGATGAAGACTCGATGAATGGTCACGTCGAAGACGTTGCGGAGGGGTTGCCGTACATATCTGACGAACCTAGCCGCGAGACTCGTGCCTTTCACGACTTGCTAGAGGATGGCGAGCAGGAATTGTATCCGGGATGCTCAAAATTCTCGAAACTGTCTTTCTTGGTGAGGCTTTACCATATCAAGTGCATGTGTGGAGTGAGTGACAAGGCTTTCGGTTTGATTCTAGAGCTACTGGGGGATGCCTTTGAGCATGCAGTGATTCCGAAGACGTTGCACGATGCCAAGAGGATCATAAAGAAGCTCGGAATTGAGTATAAGAAGATAGATGCATGTCCAAATGACTGCATGCTGTATCGGGGCTCCGATCAGGATCTGTCTAGATGCAAACAGTGTGGAGCATCCAGGTGGAAGCAAAAGACCCGGAAGAATTCCATAATAAGGATCAACGCCATTGTCAAGAAGAATGGGAAACCTCTGCCGGCGAAGATTCTCCGCTACTTTCCTCTGATTCCACGGTTGCAGCGATTATTCATGTCCAGCAAGACATTAGTAGACATGTTGTGGCACAAGAGAGGAACCAACTCTGACGGTTTCTTGAGGCATCCCAGAGACGGTGAGGGTTGGAAAGCATTTGACATGAGATATACTAACTTTTCTGGTGATCCGCGCAGTGTTCGCTTAGCCCTGGCCAGTGATGGCTTCAATCCTTATGGAAACCTCAGTTCAAAGTACTCAATATGGCCAGTGATTCTTATTCCATACAACTTACCCCCATGGATTTGCATGAAACAAAGCAACTTTATTCTCTCTATGATTATTCCCGGTCCTAAAATGCCTGGCAATGACATAGACATATACCTACAGCCCCTGATCGATGAGTTGAAGCAGTTGTGGGCCGGTGTTGATACCTACGACGCCAGTGAGAAGAAAACATTCAAGATGCGTGCCGCGTTGATGTGGACTATTAGGGATTTTCCTGGCTTGGGCAATTTATCTGGCTGGAATACGTACGGCGGGAGAGCTTGCCCCACGTGCAATTTGGACGCCGAGACTAGGCGACTCACCTTCAGTCAGAAATGGTGTTATATGGGTCATCGTCGCTTTCTGAATCGTGATCACAGATATAGACAGGACCGGAGTAGATTTGATGGCAAGGTAGAGGATAGATCCCCACCTACCAAATTGACTGGCAGGGATGTCCTGAGACAATTGGACGGTGTGCCCGTCTCACAGGGCAAGGTGCAAGCGGTGGGCAGCAAAAGAAGGCGCGGACAGCAAACCGTGATGCAAGATGAGTCTCCCTAGAAAAAGAGGAGTATATTCTTTGATCTGCCATACTGGGAGAACAACGAATTACGTCACAACCTTGACGTGATGCACATAGAGAAGAATGTATGCGACAACATTGTTTTCACCATGTTGAACGAGAGTGGTAGATCCAAAGACCACTTAAAAGCTCGAAAAGATCTCCAATTTATGGGAATCAGGCAAGATATATGGCCACTTGAAGGTGGAAAGTATCCTGCTACAGTCTTTACCATGTCCAATCCACAGAAGGATGTCTTTCTTAGGACTATCAAGAATGTGGTCTTCCCTGACGGGTACTCTAGCAATATCTCTCGCTGCGTTGATTTAAAATATCGCAAGTTATTCGGGTTGAAGAGTCATGACTGCCACATTTTGATGGAACATCTATTGCCAATTGCGTCAAAACACGTATTGCCTACCACAGTGGCCGTCGTCCTGGCTGAGTTATCAACCTTTTTCCGACTAATATGTAGTAAATCCATGGATCCTCAACAACTTCCTCTCCTTCAGGATCGTGTGGTCCAAACTCTATGCCACATGGAGATGATATTTCCACCTTCCTTCTTCACAGTCATGGTTCATCTAACGGTGCATTTAGTCGACGAGGTACGTATTGGTGGCCCAGTGCATTACCGGTGGATGTACCCAATCGAGAGGTAGAGATCTACTTAAGCTTTCGCGTTCTGTTTTAATGGGATAGCTATCATATAGTAATTTATATGTTGTTGCCTTCCGAAGGTATCTATGTCATCTCAAACAGTATGTGCGTAATAGGGCACAACCTGAAGGATCGATTGCAGAGGGTTACTTATCTGAGGAGATTCTCATATTCAGTTCAAGATACCTAGATAATGTCGAGACTAGGATCAACCGACCGACGCGTGTTGACGACCGGCCGAGCGATGCTCTGCCGAGCGAGATTGCCAGCATGATCCCAGATGTCGGAAAGGTAGTCGGGGCATCTTCATTTTTTACTCTAACCGCAACCGAAAAGTTTCAAGCACACCGTCGTGTACTTGTCAATTGCGGTGCTGTTGAGAAATTCTTGGAGTAAGTACAGAGCCTGAGTTTTAAATTTATGCAGCGAGCCAATATAGCTTTAACGATAGTAAAATTGAACATCTTTTTTCACCATGCATAGTGAGTACAGAGCCATCACAAAGAGAAAAATGCGAAGCAAAACAAGGTCCCAGTCTCTTATAGATAGTGTGGTGCACAGAGAATTCCCCAACTGGTTTAGGCATCAGGTAATCCTTAATATCATAGGATTCCACTTTCCATATTGATGCTTTCTTGCCTCTAATGGTTCAATTCTAGGTCCCATTTGGAAGCACCAGTCATTCGAACGAGTTGCAATGGCTTGCCTGTGGACCCCTTGCTCAGGCAAGACGCTATCAAGCTTACAACGTCAATGGATTTAAATTTAGAACCATCTCGAGGGAGAAAGGGATGAAAACACAAAATAGCGGGATTTATGTCACTTCGGATACTAGGAGTTATGCAAGCAAACGGGATGTCAATGTTGCCGTCGGCGGTGCATCGTACTACGGGAGATTAGTAGACATCATCGAGCTAAATTACAGTGGTCAGTTCAATGTAGTCTTGTTCAAGTGTCTCTAGGCAGACACCACGTCGGGCAGAGGCATACGACAAGACTAGTTGGGTCATACCTGTGTCAATTTTACCAATCCGATTCACACCGGTGATCGAGAAGACGATGAGCCGTACATCCTAGCATCTGAGGCGCGTCTTGTGTTCTACGTGGATGATGAGGTGGACAACAGATGGAGTGTAGTAGTCCATGTGATGCCTAGAGATTTGTTTGACATGGGCGAAGATTATGAACATTGTGAGGTCGACTTTCACCCCCAAATATGTATGACGAGCTTGACTGAATTTGATGTCGAAGGCTTGCGGTTGACAAGAGATGAGGTTTTAGAGGAATCCACTCATGACGTGGGTGATGATTGTGATGAGGCCGCCGATTCCTAATATACATTTCTCCATGATGGATGTAGCTCATATTCATGAGATTTTATGCATATATACTACTGTCATGATTCACCTAGGAGAGATAGTTGAATGTATTCTAGTCATTTCATTATCAGAAAAGATATCTCGATTGAGTTATTTCTTGTTATTTAAAACTTATCCCCTCATATAAATCTCTATTATTTGACTGGGTTCTGACATAATTGGTCTTTTTTTTCTAACTGTTGCCTCTCATATAAGATTTCCTCCAATCACATTTTTAATTGTCCCTATATGTTCTATCTATCTCCGTTGCCTATCAGGGAAATTGGAAAGCCGAGACTTCTATCCCATTACCAGAAGCTTTTGGTTCGCAGAGAAGATGATAGAGGCGTCTCCATTCTCTTCGTTTGACCACGCAACATCCTTTGCAAGGCAGTTGTGGTTCAATCAGTCGCGTATACAGTCATGGTTGATGCCTTTTCTGGACAAAGTCACCTTTATCGAGCCATTCGTGATGCGCCGGCTTCTCTGATGAGGGTTTGTTTGCTGATCCCTAATTAATTAGTATGTGTTTCCTTGTCATATTCTTTGTTGAAACCCATTTCAGGCGATTATGTTAAATTTATAGGAATTGCTATTTTGGGACCGAAAGTACCGGGCTAAATTTGGGTTTGAGTTTATAACAAGTACGGAATTGTGGTTCACACAGAAAATACTTGACGAGGCGAAGGTAATACTTCCAATTTTACCTTTCGATTTATCTAATTTATACCACATCTCTCTATCTATGTAGCTAATTTCCTACATTGTGCTGTTTTGGTAAAATTGCTACAAGTGAAACAGATTTGCATTTATACGTGCATTTTTGGTCATCTCATATGGATTAGAATTAAATAAGCCGAGTCACCATTGAGGATGGAGATTTAATTGTATTTTTTAGATGAGAGTAAACTCTATTTCCCCTTGCTAGAAGAAATTTAGTTGCTTTAAGTTGTCTGCTAGTATCTACCACATACAAATATGTGCCGGTTTCTGTATTTACTCAATTTGTAATTGCTTGTATTGGCATGATGTGAGCTGGCTCAAGAAAGCACCCAATTATTTAGTATGGCCAGTGATTTTCTAATTCACTCAGCATTGTAAAAGATTACTAACATATCCCTACAAGTTTCAGGTGGTCCATGATATATTTTGACCGTGATATTGTGTATCTCACCATTTGAAACCAAAACCAAATAAAATGCAGTTCAAATTAAGAAAAGTAGCCCTTCGGACAAATCCAGGTGGATAGATACTTGGATCATAGTACAACCTCAGTTAAAAACCCCATTTAAGACCGATTTCTTAAGATTGAGTTGTTTAAGAGGCTAGCCTTTGAAAAGTGTAGTTGATAAAATGGTAAGTTGAGACCAATGCATGGACTTATCTCTCATAAAAAAACTCGTGGTCTTCTTTCTTAATTTGAAGCTTGTGATAAGAATCTAAGACTTGAGAAAGAGTTTACGGTGGATTATCAGAATTTTTTGTTAATGCCAATGATAAGAATAATGGGCAAGATCTTGCTGTCCTTATTATCTTTTTGATTGATAGTTGGTCTATGTGTGCTTTCATTTTTCTTCTGCTTCTTATTCATAGTACTAATAATAAATACTTTGTACAGACACGATATGAAAATACTCTGGTCGTTGAACTGGATGTTGCATCACGGGAGGAATTCAAGCTCATAGAACATGGCCTTGAACGACTACGGGACAGTAAGAAATACATTATATATGCAATGGTAATATAATAGGATTGTATGTCACACTCTAATCTATCAATTGTTCCTTTGTGTTTGGATATGATGCTGGACTCTCAGGGTTATCTCGACCAAAGATCCAAGAGGCATCCGAAGAACCAGGAGAGGTGGTTCCAGACTCAATGGAGAAAGAGGACGTTGTCTCCTCTGATGGGTCTGATGAGGCCACTTCTGCAGGAAGAAATTGCTCCATGCTGTCATATGACCTCAACAAAATAGCAAATGAGAATGAATATCCTTACAGTGGAATGTCTCCTGGAAAGAAGAATGCATGGCACTTGGCTAACTGGGCAACACGGTACTTGAATCCGTGAGGACAGTGCTTTAGGTTATTTGAAGATTTTCAATTCAGGTTATTTAGGAAAGTCGAACCTTGTTCATTGGTTTTGTCGTGACTTTATAACTTCTCACATTGTTATATTGAGATTGTTCTTGTTGAAAAGTATTATCATGTTAGAGAACTTGGGGAATGCGATATTTAGTCAAGATTGGTACAGTTATTATTTTTTAGAGTCGATTAATTAATGAATTGGATTTATCACTATTCTGTGCCACAATGAAGGCCATCGAGTCTACTTTTATACATATTTCATTAGTTGTTGTTTAAAGTTTTTAAAAGATAAATTTTAAATAAACTTTATTGTATGTAAGTTTGATAAATTAAACTTTAAAAATAATTTTCGGTAAGCACAACTAATAATATTTATATTAAATAAATAATCTATTAACTGCGAAGTTATTATAATAAATATAAATATATAATGTTTCATGTTGGAGAACTTAGGGAATGTGACACGGAACTAAATTTTCATTCGCCAGGACTTAAAATTTTGTGATAAACCGTGAATGGTTCTTCGGCAAACCAGTAATTTTTCTTGTGAAAATTAAAATCTTTAGCATAACTTTATGTATCAATAAATGAATAAATTTAGTTAAACATTAAATATTTATATTTATTATAATATTTTTAACTTTAAAAAATTATTTTGTGGAATATAATTATTATTAATTATGCCCATTGAAAATTATTTTTAGTTTGATTTATGAAAAATAAATTTTAAACATTTATAATGATATTTTCCTTTAAAAATGAATTTAATTAAAGTAAACATGTAAATCAAAGCCAATTCATTCGATTTATTAGCATTTTAAACATACATCTAATTCGACTATATACTTGATACTACTTTTATTCAATAATATTTTCACCTAAGTCAAATCCATTGAGTTCGATTTACTACATATTTCCTTTAAATAGTTATTAATCTGTTCGATTGATAATAAATCTTATTTATTATTACTAACCCCTATACTATATTATTATTATTATTATTATTATTATTATTATTATTATTATATCGACTAACCCCTATACAATTTTGCGTCATCGCTAACATAGTGCATTTTTCAATTGTATTTAGCTACTGATGCTTTATTTTATCTTATTAATATATTTGCTTTAAAAGTCAGAAGTTCGGGATTTGGGTTTTAGGCAAAATCAAAGACCCGCCAATTTATTTAATTGAACTCCTTTGATTGAAATTTTCATACCCCAGTCTATGCGGCAGTCATATCATCTGCTCCCAAATCCTTATACACTCCAACCCTAACTCAAAAACATTTAACGAAGGCATCCCCCAACCCATAGAAGCTCTGACATCTCGGGCTCCAAGGAGAAATCTATAACCTGCGTCGGATCCTTGTTGTCTCGAGAAGCTGCCGGTCGCTCAGGTCTCTCCGCCCGTGTGGTCGTCTTCCGGTGCCCAACCTCTCTACTCCGGTAACCCTCCCTCTTTCTAACACCGAAATGGGTGATGTTAAAATTGTTGATTTCAGTGGGTGCTCTTAATATGACTGAAATTTGTTTTGTTCGTTTCACCGTAAGCCTAAATTCTTCTGGGTAAGAGGTGAACATAATAGAATATTAATATGAAGGTGTATAGTCCCGTAATACAATAATGACTTATGAATTTTAATGAACTAAGAGGATTTATTTTGATTCAGTTTGTTGCTTACTTGAGGCTACACTATTATATCCTGCTCTGCAATATCCTTGTTTAAAATTCATAGATTGACATCCGCGTTATGTATGGGCTAATTTGGGTTGTATAATTTGAACCACTGAAATGCAAATATCACTTGAAAAGGATTAATTTGATGCGGAAGTAGGAATCTTATGAAGAGGTATATCCAATGTAAAGTTGGGAACGGAGGAGTGGGACTTAGGAGTTTGTGTATCGGAAGGGGATACAGGTTTTAGATTTGGTAGTTTAAAATGCACCACTCTTTTAGAAGTATACTTGACTTGGTATTAAAAATGCGTTGACTAATTCAGGAACTTATGAGAGCTTTTAGTTAGATGTTACCCCCGTTTGCAGTCACCAGCGTGGCCGTTTAGCATAGTTTTGTCTTATTTTCACCCAAAACTTAGTAAGATTCAATACATTCTTAGCTTGCTGTTGTGCTGCCATGCTTAATTACATAATTCCATTCGATTTACAATACAATTGTTTGTTTCTTTCCTACTTTATCTCATCCTTAATATTTATATGTAATCCTCAGAGCAGCATAGTTTTCTTATTGTCTTGCTGTTCAAATTTGATTATTATTCGATGATTATTATAAAATAACATCCTTTTTGGTATCATATACTCGTTGCAATTATTATAGCTCATACTCTAGGACATGCATAAAATAATTAAAGCAAGGAGCTAATTAAATTGGGGGAGGGGATGAGTAATTTATAGGCTCTTCCTTGTTTAAACCTGTACCTGAAAAGGCACATTTATATATATATATAACCACTTGGATGTTATTTTAAATTGTGCTTGGTGTTCTTTATTAGTGTTGTCTACAGTAGCGTTAATGGTTTGGTGATACTTACCTATACGCATTGCATTATATATATTTCAACTATTTCCTGTGTGATTGGTGCAATATGTTCATATAAATTATTTAGTCACTTAGCCTTAAATAAATATATTAACCTACACCATTTATTACCGTTAGACTATTCATGGCATTAAAAGGAGAGATTGAATAAAATAATATTATTATTGGATATAGTGTATGTGATATTTGAAGCCCAAAGCTATATATGGAACACAGTATGAAATTTGGAGTTGCCGTTTGCATGTGCTACACTCGTGAATGTATGTGGATCTTTTCCCGTGAAATGTTTGGGAGTATCTTAGATTCCCAGGCAGAAATTATATTTCCACATATGTAATCTTATATCCATATTCAGACTTGTGTTTTCTATATGAACTAGTTAATGTGGATTATATATCAATTTTGATTGTAACAAATTTACCAAAACAGCATGAATGTGCTTTGACTTTTTTTATTTTAATTTCTTTTTTGGTTGAAACAGGCACCCTATACCTTCTAAAATGGCTAGAAAAGGTCGTTTCACAAGAAAACCGAAAGTAGGACCAGGATGTCAGCAACCACAAACGGCTCCGCCTCCGGTCCCGCCTCCGGCCTCGGCTTCCCACCGCGATGACTCTGAAATTCTCCCGGACAGTGGTGATAGTGTCCCTCCAACTTCACGCCCGTTCCTTCCGCTGCGCAGTGTACCAAGGCCGGCTCCACAAACGAGCACAACTAACATTCAGAACTCGGAGCCAAGCCATGTAAACTCGGCAGATAATGCTAATGATGTAGATTCTGTTGATCAAGCAGCTGATAAGTCCGTTGTTGATTCTAGAGCTCAGAATCGCAAAGGACGCAAGACTACAGAGTTTTGGGAAGTCAGGATAATCGGTAATTTAGCTAATAAATTTGATGTGTTCAATATGATTTAGACTCTTGTTAAGTTTTATTATTCTCGCATGCTGTCCACTACGGATAAACATAAGGTATTATGTTTGGCTTATAGATTCCGATGGCACAATCAAGCCGGCAAGACTAAGCGTGAGGGAGGCCATGGAACGGTCTAATGGTAGAAAGATCGTCCTCAGGTTCAACAGAGCAAAGCAAGCCATTGGAAATGAAGCTGGACTGTTGAGTGGCGTGCTTGGTCTGCTAGGATTTGACTTTGGAAAGTTTCCTATCTATGAGGAAAGCTGGCGTAAGATTACCACAAAGGACAAAGTTTATAGCGAATGTGTGAAGGTAAAAGTTTATATCCCCTTTGAAATACATCTACTTATTTTTACAATTTTTGACAAATTTTTGGTTATCTGTATAGCAAATTTTCCACATTGATGAAGATAGCAAAGGAGTTATCAAAAAAAATATCTTGAAAAGTATGGGGAAGTCCTGGAAGGAGACAGGGCTGAGGTTGTATAATGCTTATTTCGAGCCAACGTTCACGACTGAACAAAATATTGAGAACCGTCCGCCGGGAATCGATCGAGAGCATTGGAGATGGTTCCTTGAGTATCGCGCCAAACCTGAAACGAAGGTAATCTAGTATATCATTGGTACACAAGTTTTATGTAAATTATTGTTGCATTGAGTCTTTTTAGATCATCTTATAATCGCCTTTTGTCTCTATTGGACCAATAGGAGAAGTGCAAGAAAAATGCGAAGAATTGATCAAAACAACAATATACCCACACTGGCGGTTCAAAAAGCTTTGCACGACGGATCGAAGAAGAGGTACATTACTTTTTTGGTTCACCCTTTGGACTATTTTCGTAACTTGAGATTGCCTTGATTGTGTGGAGAATGGTAATAGCATAAAATTTGTTGATACAGTCGGAACAACAAGGGAGAATAGTCGGAAGAGGGGAGTTATGGATAGCAGTGCACAAAAAAAAGGACGGCTCCTACATGAATGATGAAGCAAGAGCAATCGGTGTAAGTACCACTATTTATAATTGATCGATAAAGTTATGACTTCAAATAGGGTAATAGTCTATTTTTCTATGTTATTTTGTTTTTCTTCCTGTTTGATGAATGGTTTGATACTCTATGTTAAAATGGACCAAGATACTTTTACAATTCATATTCCAGCTTACTTTAATTGTCATTGCTAATTTACCTGTTATGTTTATAGGCTTTAATTGTCATTGCTAATTTACCTATGTTATCATTTGGTGTGTTCTTGACATGAGATGGACCCATCAACAAAATTGTTGTATTTGCTAATTTGTGTCTGTAGGAAAGAATTGAGGAGATTGAGCAACAGGATGAGTCATCTAGGGTGTTGTCTCAGAATGATTCCATTGCTCAGGTTTTCAGAAAAGAGAAACCGGGTAGAGTACATGCTGTGGCTTTTGGACCGACTCCTAGTCAGCTCTTCGGGCCAAATTTACATGGGCATGGCAACGGAGTCCAACTAGAGGAGACTCAGAGGAAGCTGCTTGAACTGGAGGCACAGCTGGAAGGCGAGAAGCTGAAGAGGAAGGCGATGGAGGATGAGGCAGCAGCAGATAAGAAAAAGATGAAGGCGATGGAGAGTGCTCTGATTTATCTGTTTCAACGGCAGGGTGAGGAGCTGCCACCAGACATCGCTGCAGGAATGCGTTTCGTGGAATGATAGAGTGAATACTAGAATATTAGGATTGGAGATATGTTGCATTGAAGCAAACATTTTATTGAATTAGACTGAGCAACTCTTTGAAAGAGATTTCTTTTTGTTCGTATTTTCATGGATATATATATTTCCTGTTTTGCTTATATCTCGATTTTGTTTTTGATACAAGTTTAGATTCTAAGGTTGAAAATATTCAAACTTTAAAATAATAAAAAATATAAGAAGAATTATAAAAAATCATTAAATAATATTTTGAACCAATTTGGCGTTATTTTTTGAAAGAGCCAATTTTTAATTTTTTTTTTAAATTTCTGTTTACATAGCGGCGGTTTTAAACCAGCTCTATTTTGGTTCAATGAGTGTAGAAACTTTTATATCTGGCAGCGGTTTGTAACCGCCGGCATCTCTGACAGAAACTACATTAGCATTTAGCGGCCGTTTTAAAACCGCCGCTAAACGTGTGGCCAGTCAGACATTTCGATAAACATTGCGGCGGTTAAGAAACCGCCGGTAAATATGAGGGAAATTGTGTCAGCACAATTCGGCGACGGTTTTCTGTTATTATGCCGCAAAATTTTGATTTAGCGGCGGTTATGCCAGCGGTTGCTGAAAACCGCCGCCAAATCTAACTGCGGCAGCCATATCCATGGCAAACCGATAAACCGCCGAAAATGATTTTGCGGCGGTTTAAAACCGCTGCCAATTCATGAAAAAACCGCCGCCAATTCCCGCTTCCCTTGTAGTGTGTCAAAAGTTTTCAACGACAAACACTAAACCCAGATAAAAAGAAGAAAGAAAGGCAGTACATGAAAGATCAATTTAACTATATTTTGCAGGGAAGATGTGTTTGCAGAAGACATGCATTGTGATGATGTGCGATATCAGGAGCACCAAAAGAATTAATAAAGTGGAACTGAGGGCGTTATGCACAATGCCGAACAGTTTATTATTATTATTATTATTATTATTATTATTATTATTATTATTATTATTATTATTATTATCTTGTATTTTACAAAGACATATTAAGTTTATAAATTAAATTTTTTAATTAACAATATAAAAAATTTAAATTTTTAATATATTTATTTTATATTTATTAAATAAAAATATTTAAAATTTTTTATTAATAATAAATTTATCATATATCCTAAAACATATATTATTATTATTATTATTATTATTATTATTATTATTATTATTATTATTATTATTATTACATATCAGTTCGGTATCTTCCATTACAGAAAAAAAAACTTTTAAGTTTGGTCTGTATTATATGTTTGGCTTCCTTTGTAACACCCTAACTACCAAAGCTCACGCTTCCGGCTGCGCGACTCTGATAGCTCGGATATTACGACGACACTTATACTATTTATTACTAAAATATGAGCCTGTTTAAAACTTTAAACCGCAATACCGCTCCCAAAGATACTTTCGTTCGATAAAGTACATCCATAAATACCATTCAACTTACAACAACCCATAAAGAGTACATCCATATATATACATAAATATATATAAATAATATTACAAACATAATCCAATACAATTCCTATCCCTCTTACAGATTATATCAAGAATAAGGCGAGGGTACGGTAAACCATAACTAAAACAATACAGAGCATCACAACAACAATTAAATAAGCTCTTCGTAACTTCTGCGCCCATATCCTGAAAGGGAAAAATGTAGGGGGGGTGAGAACATCATCCTCGAAAGGGTTCTCAGTAGAGGGTTTTTGGGAATTACTGTAATAGGATACATGAAGATAAACCGCACCAGTGATTAATAACCGTCTTATGCCTCTTTTCAAAAACAACGGTTTACAATAAAAGTAAAGTCGGAAATCTTTTCTGAGAGAAGAACCGTTCAATTTTCAAAAACTCAAAACCTTTCAAAATAGTTTATCTGTGCGGAACCAAAATAGCCTTTCATATTTTATTCCAAACCAGAAACACAAAACCGAAATCAACCATCGGTTCATCTCATTTCAACCATGGCCCTAGGCCCAAATAATCCAACCATCAACCAATCACCACAGTCCAACAGAGTCCCAGTAGCAAACACAAATAGGAAGATGCAAGCACAAACAAACAGTTATTGCAAGTAGAACAATTAGCAATTATTCACATAGGCAAACCAAGTATAATATGCACACCCAAACAATGTCACATAGATGCATATGATGCATGCCTGTCCCTAGTGGCTGATGATATCATCTGTTGGTTATAGAGCCAACCCGACAAGTCCTGGTAGCTAACCATTGGACTGTCCCTCTGTCGCGCGTCCCCAACTCGAGTTATACTCATCATAAACTTGATCATAATCACGATCCATATCCATCACCTTCACTGGTGAATATTTACGGGGGTGAGCTCATCCGGGCTTTCACAGTGCCCGACCACACTTACGACATAGGGTCAAAAGAGCTTCGAGTCTCAACCTGGAGCACGTGGTGGCTAGCCACTGCTTCCTCCCAGGGAAACTCTCATCTCCGATAGTGGAAGTGCAACATTCACATTTATCAATGATTCAGCATAAACATGCATTCAATCTCATCCATGGATCAACATCCATCTCAGCCATCCGGCTCACGGTTCATTCCAGAACCAGCCAATATCCATATCATACACAGCCATTCCGGCTCACGGTTCAATCCAGAACCAATCAATATGTATAATCATACACAGCCATTCCGGCTCTCAACAAAACAGCACTTCCACATTCAAAATCATCAAATTCATGAAATCGGCATTTAAGCCATAAATCATTTTCTCAATTCATTTCACTTTGAAATCAAGTTTCAACTCTTTTCAGTCTTGGCTTTAAAGATCTCATTTTCAAATCATCTCAGGCTCATAAGCCAAATTTACTCAAAGTGAGTTTCCTTTTTAAAACAAAGCCACTCTCGGCATTCTCTTTCCAAAACTTCCAAAACCATGGCAAGTTAAGGATTTATTTCAAAGCATTCAAAATCACCCATCCAACAATGGGATTTTATAACAAGAGTTTCTCGGCAGAGTCCCAAGTCTTTAGGGAAGGTCAACCTATATCAATTCCTTAAAATTCATTGAAACTCTTAAAATCATGGATTCTCGGTTCAAGTAAATAAAACTGAATTTATTATGAAACCGACCATACAAAATCACAAGTTCCAACCCGGTCCAAAAATCAACTCATTTGAAAAGGAACCGGTTCATTTGAATCAAACCACTTTCAGGTTTCTTTTTAGAACCCATTTTTCTAACTCTTCCAAAATGCCTCAAACTTAATTACTCAATCAAAAGTCTAGATTCCTTTGAAATCACTAAAAGCTCCTTTTTATATTGAAATCAATATTAGAGCATCATTATTTCCTTCAGTGATTCAAACGGTAAAAATAGTTCCTTTCTAAATAAGCCGAACTCAACGCATAAAGTTCATTAAATAAATTAAGCTTGAAAACATAAATATTCTCTTAATAAATCAAATAATACAATTTCTCAAATCCAACCCTTTTTAAATAACTTTTCAAACAAGAGTAGGATTTTGTAGAAATTTCAGCAGCACCTCCCCTAAAACTTGGACTTTTGCCACCCGGTTCGGGTCCCAACTAAATCATTCCACAATCCTTTTTCTAACAGCCCAAAATCCAAAATCAGTTCAAGGCAAGCCAAATCCAACAGTCATCTCAATTCCATATTTCAAGGAAACCGTTTCAAAAATCAAATCGTTATCAGCCGAATAAACTCATTTCCAAAGCTTTAAAGAAACGGTTCAGTAACAATCATTTATCAAAAACCAGATCATTTAAAGCAAGCCAGGCTGAATTCAAGAGTGCATTCTATTTTTCACATCATCAAATAATTGACTCAAATCAAATCAATCCTCAACGAATTAAACTCAGATTTCAAATCCTTAAAGAATCACTTCAAAACATTACATTTCACAAAGCCGCACAACAATTCAGCCAAACCAACATCCATAATCATTCGAGTCAATCAAATAATACATAAGGCAGATACAATCACTAAATACACCATATCTCACATCAGTATCCATATGTAATAATTCCAATAATAAACTATAGTTTTCGGAAAGCGCCCCTACCTCAAAACGCAAATTCCATAACTCAAACGCGTCACAGAGTCCTTTCCGCCTCGACCCGAAATCAACAATCAAAATCCCGGCTACCAACACCTCAGCTCCAAACCGTTTTCTCAGCAACCACAACGACTCTAATCGCAATATATAATAACCGAGATTAACTCTCATAACAACAAATGCTACAACTCCTCAACGTATAATAGAGCAGTAACTAGAGGGCTTTCAGATCGAAACGCTTACCGAACCGAAGGAACGGCTAAACAGAAACAGCGGCGGTCTCCGAACCGGTTCGGCGGCAGCCTCAGAAGCCATCCTAGGCGGCAACGGTGATCAGACTCCGGCGACTGAAATCAATATACAGTGATTGTAACGTTTCCAAAAACTCAGGAGAAACGAAACCTAATACTTAAAACCTTACCGGCAGGATTCTCCGGTGACGGCAGAAACAGCCAGAGGCTTCGGCGGTGGTCCCAGAAGTCACGGAACCACTCCCGGCTCCCAAGAACACAGAGGCGCAGCTCCCTTCTCCAGCGGCGACACCTGCGGCGGTGGCGGTGCAGCAGCTTACAACGCAAGTAGCAGCGGCGGCCTGGACCTCTTTCTTCCCTTTGGATCAGATCGGGCGGACCTCCAGCAGTGGCAGCGGCAGACCAGAGCAACAGGACGGAGGGGATGATGACTGCTCAGACAGTAGTGACGGCACACGACAGAGCGCGATGGCAGCGGCGAGTGCCTCCCTGCGCGACGCCGACTCCACGTCCCTCTCATGGTCTCTCTCTCCCCTCTGGTCGCGACTCACGGCGGCGCGAAACGCGAAGGGCTGCAGCACAGGCGGCGATAGCGGGGCGCGACGCGACGATGTGGCGCGACACTCTTCTTCCTCCTCGGCCAGACGACGGCGCGATGGCGGTGGTGAAGCCCAGCGCGCGGCGCAGTCTCTTCCCTGTGTTCTGTCCTCCGCGACGGCAAAGGCGGCGAGGCGCGGCGGGTTGGACAGCGGTAAAGGCCCGCCCTCCCCTCCTCCTCTCCCTCAGATCGCTCTTTCTTTCTTTGTTTGTTTCCTTCTTTATTTCTCGAGGAATAGTGTGTGTGTGTTTAGCATAGGGCTGCGCAGCTGCTGCTGAGTCTTGGGGGAGAGGGTAGCTGGATTAGGGTTTCGGTGGCTGAGTGTTGCTTTTGGTGAGGTGTGTGTAAATTAGGGTTAGGGGCAAATTAGTAATTTTACTTAAAAATAGGGTAATATAGCAATTGAAATCCAATTTAAATCCAACACTAATTATATATAGAAAATACTATTTGCTCACCAATTTCACAAATTATTTTCAATAAAATATCCAAATCAAATAATTAGGAGAAATATAATTAAATCCCTTATTTTCCAAAGTAGCAGTATTAATATTGAAAATATTACTTATTTAATTCAAATCATATAGAAATCTTTATTATTTCACAACTACCAACTTTATACTCTGAATATAGAAAATAATCCAATAATTGTGAAATTGGATAATAATCATAACTTATCTCAAATTCCATAAGTCAAAACTTGCCTTAATTATCTTTAATAGAGTGATTTCCGAAATTAAGGCTATAAATAACCGTATGATTTGAGACTTGATCATAATAAGACTTTTCAAAGATTCTGGGTCTTACATCCTTAACGTGCTATATATGTTCCTTTGATTACAATTCTTTTTTTTTTCTTATGAGCTAAGATAAAAAAAATTCAGAAAAATAGGTAAAAAAAATTCAGTTTATGATTAAACAACACAATTTTATTTATTTATTTTTTATTTTTAAAATAACTGTATTTAGTTTTGAATTTTTTTATTTTATTTAAAGAGATATATATCGGGATACATGTTAAACATAAAAGAATTAATTTTTTTTTAAAAAAATATCTTTATTTATCGTCTTTGTAAGTCATACCATTTTAAATCTAACTTATTATAAAAAATATAAATATTATTTAAATTATAATAATTTACATAATATACCTAAAGAGAACTGTTTTCAAATAGATGTTATTATAAAAAATATAAATATTATTTAAATTATAATAATTTACATAATATACTTAAAGATAACTGTTTTCAAAATTCAAATAGATGTTATCTATTAAAGATGCAGTGAAATTAAATTTTTACTATTTCTTACACATAATTAGACTCTTAAACTCAAAATATCTTTCAATTTTTTTATTAATAGTTTTATCCCATTTTTTTTATTAATGACTTTGAGATGGATATGGAAATGGAAAATTTCTTCTTAATTAATTTTCGACAATGGAAAATGTTAAGGGCATGAATCAATTTATTGAGTATGATTGATGTAACGAGAGATTTATATAGTTAGGATTATATTATATGTATACTAAAATTAGTTATTAAAATTAGTTTTTTTTTAATCAAAAATAAAGAAATTCAAATTTACGATCTCTTAAGTAAATATGGAAGGATTATGCTATTTAAATTATAATTTATTGGTAGTTACTAAAATTAGTTATTAATAAAAATATATATTTAAATATAAATATATTTTAAAAATAAATTAAATTATAAATATATTAATAATTAATTTTAATGCACACATAATATTTTTAATATATTTAATATATGCACGTAGTCGTTACTACCGCTGGCGCAAGATAAAATATAAACAAATGTAGAATAGATTTTATCGTAATATCATTATTTTTTATTTTATATATTTTTAAATTATTATAAAAGATAAAATAATAAAATAAATAATGATTTAAAATATATATAAAAAAAGAATGGTATTATCAAATTTAAACGTGTCGACAATACCGTTCTCCAAACAAATGCTATATTTATATCTTAAAAATAAAATTTGTTCATTTTTTATTCAATAAAAATCTCAATAATTAAAAAAGGTGAAGTATTGTTTTTTATTTTATTTCTCTCTCAATTTAATTTTCTATATTTTTGTTCAGATATACTTATAAAATAGTATAGTGTTAGGGATAAATGATAGTTATGCTTATGCTAATTAGCTAAGCTAGTAAAGTAGTTATTCTGTTAGAAGTTAGTTGGTTTCTTATTAACTATTAGAATTGCTATATAAGACATGAAGTCTGTGTAAGTGACTTGATTTTTAGGCAATCTTTCAATTACAATAATGAAAGCCCTCTTCTAGAATCTTCTGTTTTCTTCCTTTCTCTCTCAACTTCTTTTCCTTCTTCATCCCTGAAAGGTTTCTGATACCTTCACATGGTATCAGAGCTTTCAGGTTCTGATCCATGGCTGCACCAAACAAACCACAAGCTTCTACAATCTCAAATGCGCAAGCAACAATAAACACGATTTCATTCAAGCTGGATGAAGACAACTTTGTGCCTTGGAGGCGTCAAGCTTTGACGTTCATCAAGTCCAATCGACTCAAAAAAGCACCTTGATTTGAAGAAATACCAAAGCGATACAAAACAGATGCAGATCGTGAAGATGAAATTGAGACTCAGGAGTTATTAGATTGGGAACAGAATGATCAGTTCTTAGTGTCGTGGCTGTTTGCCTCAATCGATCCAGGCTTCACAAGTCAGGTAGCAAATTGCGAGTTCGCGTGTGAGGTATGGCACAAATTGGAAGAGTACTTTGCAAAACGGCTGAAGTCGAAGGTGAAATAGCTCAAAACTCAACTCAAAACCATCAAATTGCAAGGATCCGTAGCAGATTACATATCCAAACTCAAGAAGGTAACAAATGCTCTCTCTGCCCTAGGTGCACCAATTTCAAATGAAGAATTTGTTGAGGCTGTGTCGCAAGGGTTAAATGAGGATTATAGTGCGTTTATCACTATGATTAATGCTAGAGCTAATGACATAACTGAAAGTGAGGTAGAATCGCTACTGGTGAGTCAAGAAGAACTAGTAGAACGATTTAAGAAAATTGTTTTAGGAACGATGCAAGTAAACCTAGCTCAGAGTTCAGATCTGAAGTCTTCTGTGCAGCAGCCAAATTATCCTATATATCAGCCAAATTTTCACCATCAGCAGTAGTTTCAAAATAGAGGTAGGAATTTTAGAGGAAGATTTAGAGGACGAGGCAGCTTCAGAGGTGGAAGAACGAGCTTCTTTGGAAACTCCAGACCACAGTGTCAGTTGTGCGGCAGATTTGGACATACAGTGTGGGAGTGCTACCACAGGTTCGACCAAGCCTTTCAAAATCCTCATGGAGCTGCAACCAATGCACCACCACCTCCCTCCTCTTCCTTCCACCAACCACAAGCTAATCCTCAAGCTCAAGCATTCTTGACTGCTGCACCTTCATCGACTCCTCTCACCGACAAAGCTTGGTACCTGTACACTGGAGCATCTCACCATCTGACCTTTGATGCGAACAACCTTATTGCGGGCTCGGAGTATGAAGGCACAGATCAGGTGCTAACAGGTAATGGCCAAGGTATGAGCATAAATAGTATTGACAAAACCATTTTATTTACTAAGTCCAGCCCTCAATATTTCAAACTTATGAATCTATTACATGTCCCTTCAATTACAAAGAACCTCATAAGTGTAGCCAAGTTCGCTTTGGACAATCATGTGTTCTTCGAATTCCATCCATTTAACTGCTTTGTCAAATGCCAGGGAACCAAGGAAACACTGTTAAAGGGGTCTCTTAAAGGAGGATTATATCACTTTGAGAATGTTGGAGTGCTTGCAAAAGTGGCACATTCAGCTGCAACACCTAGGCAGGGTAACAATAAGCAATGTACTCAGGGAACAGTTCACCCTCCCCTTTTACAAATAAATAGAGTATGTAATCTCAGTCCTCTGAGTTCGAAATCTGTAAATGTAGGATATACTACTGCTTCAATTACTGTCTGTAATGATAGTCCATTGAGTGAATTTGATTTGTGGCATAAGAGGTTAGGTCACCCCTCCCCTAGAATTGTTGAACGCGTGCTGCAACTTTGTAATGCTGGTAGCGTAAATAAAAACAAAAACAAATTTTCATCATTTGATTCCTTATGCAATGCTTGTTGTCAAGGAAAACTGCACAATCTCCCTTTCTTAGACTCTCAAACAATTTATAGCAACCCTCTAGACTTAGTGTTTTCAGACATATGGGGTCCTTCCCCAATCATTAGCAGTTCAGGATTTTGATATTACATCATTTTCATTGATGCAAAAACTCGGTACACTTGTCTTTACCTGCTCCACAACCGAAGACAGGGCCTTCAAGCGTTCACTCAGTATAAGTTGCTGATAGAGAATCGAATTGGGTGTAAAATTAAAACTCTCCAAACAGACAACGGAAAGGAATATACATCCCGTTCTTTTACACAGTTTCTGATTGAAAATGGAATTGCACACAGGCTCAGTTGTCCCTACACACATCAACAAAATGGAAAGGACGAGCGCAAATACAGACATGTGACCAAAACTGCCCTGACCCTTTTATCCCAGGCGTCCATGCCTCTAAAGTTTTGGGATGAAGCATGCCTAATTGCCACACACCTCATTAACCTACTGCCCTCTGCTACCACTCAGTTCACGTCCCCATATGAATTTCTCAACAATCGAGTCACAGACTATAAGTTCCTCAAAATATTTGGTTGCACCTGTTTCCCTCAACTCAGACATTATCAGCCACACAAATTTGATTTTAAATTGCACAAGTGTTTGTTTCTTGGGTATTCACCCCAGCATAAAGGATATAGGTGTCTTTGCCCTTCTGGAAAAATCTTTGTGTCAAGGCATGTGATTTTTGATGAGTCTGAGTTCCCTTATCAAACACTGTTCTTCAACAAACATTCAATGCTACCAGCCTCTGTGCCCCACACATCTCAGCCTTCATTAATTCCTATCACTATTACTACCTTACCTACGTCACCTTCCCCACCTTCCCTCAATCAGGGTCCAGCCTCCCCACCCGTTGTAACACCAAATTCTTCAGCTTCCTCTTCCTAATCAAGTGAACCTGCCTTAACCGCAATAGCCCCTGCCTATTCCTCTCTATCTGCCCCTATTGCCAATACTACTTATGCTGATTCTTGTCCATTATCTGCTGACATTTGTATCTCTAATTCTTCTTCTGAGTTTTCCTTGAGTAATTCAGGGTTTACCACTCAATCTTCTACTGCTGCTGCTCCCGACCCTGTGGTGCCAGCTGGCAACACTCATCCAATGGTCACCAGAAGTAGGGCCGGTATTTTTAAGCCAAGAGTGTTCACTTCTGTGCTAATCGGCTCACCACCAGACCTTACACAAGAAGAGCCAACTTCTGTGTCTCAAGCCATTGCCTCACCCCAGTGGAAGGCGGCAATGGATGAAGAGTATGCTGCTTTTATGAAGTGCAAGACCTGGACCTTGGTTAATACAGCAGCTGCAGAAGAGCCTATTGGCTGTCGCTGGGTCTTTCGCATTAAACGGCATCCGGATGGGAGCATTCAGAAGTATAAAGCGCGGCTGGTGGCGAAAGGGTTCCATCAAAGGGAAGGTCTTGACTATGGCGATGTTTTTAGTCCAGTTGCCAAACCCGCTACGGTGCGTGCATTCCTAGCAGTGGCGTTGTCAAGGTAGTGGAAGATATGTCAGTTTGATTTCAATAGTGCCTTTCTCAATGGCGATTTGCCCGAGAAATGTATATATGTTATAGCCTGAAGGCTACCGCCTTGGTTCCAACCTTGTGTGCAAGCTTGAGAAGGCGTTGTATGGCCTGAAACAAGCTCCGCGTGCCTGGTTTTTAAAACTGAAGATCACTTTGGAACAGTTTGGGTTCACCAACACCACTTCCAACCCTTATTTGTTTGTCAAACATAGCCCTCTCTCCACCATTTACTTCTTGGCATATGTCGATAATATTCTTGTCACTGGATCTGCTTCGGATGAAATAAATAGGCTGATAGTGAATCTGAATAAGGTGTTTACTCTCAAGGACTTGGGAGAAATGAGTTTCTTTCTTGGTATTGAAGCTGAGAGAATGGTCATGGGTTCCCTAGTGCTCAAGCAAACTAAGTATATCAGGGACTTGCTCAAGCGGGCAGATATGGTGAGTGCTAAAGCAATGCCCACTCCTATGATGAGTAGTCTCAAGCTGACTACATCTGGAGCTGTTTTTTTATGAGCCCTCACTGTACAGATCTATCGTAGGGGGACTACAATATGCCACCATCACGAGGCAGGACATTGCCTTTGCAGTGAACAAGGTCTCCCAGTTTCTCCACACTCCTCTCGAACAGCATTGGAAGGCTGTGAAGCGCATTCTGCGCTACCTGGCAGGCACATCAGATATGGGACTTGAGTTCAACAAGAGTGAAGACTTCCAAATTTTGGCATTCAGTGACTCTGACTGGGCAGCAGATCCAGTTGACCGCAAATCCACCACTGGGTACTGTGTGTTTCTGGGGTCAAATCTCATCTGCTGATCTAGTAGGAAGTAGGTTTCAGTGTCCAGGTCCAGTACCGAGGAAGAATTCAGAGCGTTGGCTGATGCCATGACCGATACAATATGGTTACAAAAGCTCCTTTTGAAATGCATCTTCCTCAAGATCCATCTCCCACCTTATTTTGTGATAATCAAAGTACTGTGCTGATGAGTCGCAATCCCATTCTTCACAGCAGGTCGAAACACTTTGAGATTGATCTTCACTTTATCCGAAACAGGGTTGTTCAGCAGCAAGCTCATGTTGTCACTACAACAAAATTCATTTTTAGTGGCAAATTTTGAGCGACAATAATACAATGGTCACTATTTCCTTTATTTAACTTATATTTTTGTGGCCATTATACATTTGCTATTATTAATATATGTTATAATGGAAATTATTATTATTGCCACTAAATTATTACTTCTTTTACTATTATTTTTATCTTTTATAAATTAATAACGGCAATTGTTATTATTGCCGGTAAAAGTATTCCAATTTTCTAAACTAAATTGATTGAAAAAGAAAAAGAAAAAGAACTGTTCCTGTGTTGGGGTTTGGTTCTTCAGAATAAACACTCACTTCCCTCCGTCTCCACCTTAACAGAACTCACTTCCCTCCACCATCAACCATCGCCGCCGTAGGCCTTGCCACCGCTGATAGCCGCCGTCCATCGTCCTACACTCATTCAAACCGCATCTCTATTCCTCCACCTCAGATCTGCGTTGATGTCTCGGATCCACCGTTGCCAAGGTCTGCCAGTTCTAGAGCCACCGTTGCTGCGTCATCCTCAGATCTATTCTTCCAATTGAAATTGCTTCCGACTTGTAGCTGTGGACTCGGGGATTCAGAACTTCAGAAACCAGGAGGTCGAAAGCGGTGGAGATCATCATCACAATTGTTCGTCGTTTTCATGATAGAGTGCTAGCCATCGTCATCCACTTCTTCTTGGTGATTGGCTTGATTATCATAGCTTCTCTGCATAATAAGCTTTATTGATCAATGTGATTCGTTTGACTTGATGTGAAATTCTGCATAAATTTGAAAATATCCATTAGTTAGGTTTAGCTAAACTTGATTTCATTACAATTTTGAACTCTGAATTTTGAAATTAGGAATTGTTACACCGAATTGGTATTATCATTTTCGTGTAACACTGGGTTATACTATTTAAGCATTATTTCCCGAATGTATTGGCAATATAGCAATTTAAAAAAGCTTATTTCTGTGTTACATATCACCGTGGTGTTTGTTTTGAATTTTGTTATCTAATTTTATTCTTTACACTATACATTATGTTTTTCTTTTCAGCACATTGATGAGTTAGATCTGAAAATAAAGAAGTATCTCAGAGGAGAAGATGCTTCTTTTGAGGTATATAGTATTATTATGGTTTCTAGAATCAATACGTTGGCATCCAATTATATTATCTCTTAATCTTAATTTGTAGGATTTGAAAGATAGGAATCTCAAGCATCAGCTATCTGTCAGAGAAGAATTATATGGCAATGCTACGAAAGCTGCTGCCAAGACAGAAAAGGTAAGTTATTTTTCATGTGTCTTTTATGTTCAACAATTAAACTAAATTTATCCTTTTGTTCAATGATCTCTATATGACATGCTAAAGGAAGAATTCAATTTTAGTTGTGCATTATATTCTTCTTCGAAATTGACTAAATTCAAGATTAAGTATCAGATTTAACTAAATCTAAATTTGATGTGTGAAGAACTTTGAGAATTAAAAGAAATGTTGTGCTCTGGTCTGTGGTTACCGAGATCAATCAGATGATCCATATTCAAGGTTCTATATATATGGGTTCTTGTTTGACGTAGTATATTTTTTATATGGCTTGTTGAATTTTATGTTGTCAAGCTAGTAATTAACTTGAGCAAAACAGTTGAACAAATAATAATGGCATAAAAAATATTTCTCCTACATGTGAAAATTAGAGCTTGAATATGGTAAAATTACATTGCCACTTCATACGATTATGATGTTCCTCTTGATGAATATGGTAAAATTACATTGATCAAGAATCTCATTTTTTAATATTTTTCCATGAATGATCCTTGAGTAATTAATTAATTATTGTATGTAGGCAACAAAGCTCAACCAAAATGGGGTCACCTCAAAGAACTCCACAGGATTTTGAAGTCTATGGAAGAGAGTCTTACAAATGGGAACGTTTTCCAAATTGATTTTGGCAACTCTGTCACGGTACAAAAATACATGAAAACAAAATTACAATTTTTCATTATTTTTTTCCTCTGATTGAATTAGAGCAATAATGAATAATTACTTTTCAACAATAATTATTTCAGGCCACTGTGTATGCCTCAGATAAATCATCAAGTTGCTTCTTGACCAATGCTAACACTACCACTGATGCTACTGTTTCATTTAGAGGAAGAACCTATGTAGTTCCAGCATGGTCGAGCCTTCTACCTAATTGTCAAAATGAAGAGTATAACAAAGCCAAGGTATCATATAACATAATTAATTAAATATTTTAAATTTAATTTATTATTAATTATTAATAAACTTGTATATTTTGTTATTGTTATAAAAGGTGAATGTGCAAACTTCTGTGATGGTTAAAGTAAGCAACAAAGCTGAAGATGAGCCAATGTCTTTGAATTGGACATGGAGGGCTGAGAACGTTGACCATGCTCTTCTTGCTAAAGTCAATGCCTCGGAGTCAGCACATGAACTCATTGACCAGAAAGATGCTGCTGATGATGCTAGTGACTATCTTTGGTACATTACAAGGCTCCAGCTTGATCAAGATGATCTTGTTTGGAGTGATGATATGTCCCTCAGAATCAATGGCAGTGGCCAACATCCATGCATTCGTCAATGGACAACATATTGGTAAACAATGTTTCACACCATAATAACCCTAATGAATTAATTGATCAATTAAATAACATTTCATATCCTTTGTTTGTTATGTGGATAGGGTCTCATTGGGCCACTTATGGAATTCACAATGACAAGTTTGAGACAAAGTTAAAGTTGCAGCCTGGAAAGAACACTATCAGCTTGCTTAGGCACAGTTTGGGTAAATAACTTAATTAAGTTACTTTTAAAGAAATAGCTTAAACAATAAATGCTTATATTAAAAGTAATAAATAAGTTATTTTGTGTTTGGTTTTTTAGTTCTAAAAATACTTATTTTAAGAGAAAAGTGATAAAAAGCTTTTTATTATGAGAGAAGTCATTTTTTTAACTTCTCCTTAAGCACCAAAATAGCTTTTTAGAAAGTTACAATTTTGTTTTGAAAATTATACTAGACATTAATACTACACCTTTTCATAAGTTAAAAGTTAAAAAAAGTCACTTATGAACCTATCCAAACGGGCCCTTAGTGTCACTGTTGGACTTCAGAACTATGGGGGTAACTTTGACAAATGGCATGCTGGACTTGTTGGACCAATTAAGTTGATTAGTAGAAAGGGTGATGAGACCATAATCAAGTATATCTCTCAACACAAATGGTTGTACACGGTTGGATTTCATGGTGGGGATCACAAATTCTTTAGTAGTGACTCACTCTTCGCTTCTCCTTCCAAATGGGAATCTCAAAGTCTTCCCACTAACAGAATGTTAACTTGGTACAAGGTAATTACGATTCTCATCTATTATCTTCATGTGATTAGTTAGCATTTAACATACTAATTGTGGTGATCTTGTGTTTATTTAATTACTAGACAACTTTCAAGGCTCCTCTGGGGACAGACCCTGTTGTGGTGGACCTGCAAGGTATGGGCAAAGGCTATGCTTAGGTTAACGGCAATAACATCGGCCGCATCTGGCCGAGTTACTTGGCCGGCGAAGATGGTTGCAGCGATGACCCATGCGATTATCGCGGCGAATATGATGACTCAAAATGTGTTTACAATTGTGGAAAGCCCTCTCAAAGATGGTAAAGTGTTAACCGTTAACGTAATAATCTATGTCACTAATTAAGATGTTATGTGTTTATGGATTAATAATTGTGATTGAACATAAAAGAAGCTAGTGTTAGATCCTTGATTGGTTCAAGAAAACAAAATTTATTTGAACATAAAAGTGGACATTCTAAACTCAACCTTGGATGAGAGGACATAATATATAAAGAATAGGAAGAAAATTATCTAGTGGAATGTCTGTTATGGTTAGCTGGTTTTCTTTTACATTTTCTTGTTCCTTTGGCCATGATTTCCTAGTTAATGCACTCTCAGTTATTTTGACCCGCTTTATTTTATTTTATCTTTGATTCAGAAACGGAATGAAAAAAAAGGGGAGAGTGAGAAGAGATACTACGACAGTAAGACTCATGTCCATGAAGACTGAATGATTTCTATTGTTCTCGGCATTAGACATGGAAGCTTAGTAAATTTGTAGGCCTTATTTTATTCTTTTTCTGTTAGTAAAATGAAATGATAGTTCTGTACTATTGTTCAATTTGGACCATAATTGGACATTACTATCTCTGCATATGATTAATCATTTGCTAAACTGATTTAGCCAGTGATATGTTTGTAGTTAACCATGATTATTATCTCCGAATAAATTCATGGTTAAGTAAACCATGGCTGAATTAGTTTGGAAAAATGATCCAACTTTATGATTCAAGCTGAGCAAAGCTATCATTTTCACTTTATTTTGGTTTTTGGTCTCTTTTCTAGATTTATTCCCTAGCTTTTTTTTAATAACACGTTACATTTTATTATTGTTGTATGTGGATTTTATGAGGATTGATCGTCTTTGGTCAAATTCTTTTTGTTCTTCTTTGATAAATTAGTACAGATATATTCATTGAACAAGATATATTAGAATTATAGTTCATTTCCATTTCTATTGAATAATCACTAGTAAAAATAAAAGTCTTAAGATATATTCCTTTGTCATAATATTACTTTTAGCATAATTATAGGTTTGTAGCATTTTTTATTATTTAGATTTGTAACATAATTTATTACTTTTCAAGAGAAATTTATGTATTAATATTTGAGTTTAATAAAATATCTCATTTTGTAGTAATTAATTTCAGTATATTATAACTAAAAAAAGTCTTAAGATTTTAGCGGCAATAGTAATGGCAACTAAAAGTGAATAACATTATAATTTTAGAATAATTTTTAGTGGCCATATAAATTGCCGGTAAAATAGATTTTGGCGGCAATAGTAATGGATACTAAAAGTGAATAACATTACAATCTTAGAATTATTTTTGGTGGCTATATAAATTGCCAAGAAAATAGCCACTAAAAATTATATACTTTTTGCGGCCATTAAAAAGGTCATTACCGGCAAATGTTATAATTGCCGCTAAAGCCTTTTAGCGGCAAAGCATAAGACGGCTAATGTTTAATTGCCGGTAAATGTATTAGTGGCTATTTTTATTGCCGCTAAAAGCAAAATAAATGGCCGCTAAAAGTGATTTTTCTTGTAGTTATGTGCACATTTCTTCTTTTGATCAAATTGCTGATGTACTTACAAAGTCCTTATCCCATGATGCCTTTGTTCATTTCAGGACCAAATTGAGGCTGGTTTCGCAACCCTCCTCAGTTTGAGGGGGATGTTAGGGATAAATGATAGTTATGCTTATGCTAATCAGTTGAGCTGGCAAAGTAGTTATTTTGTTAGAAGTTAGCTGGTTTCTTATTAGCTATTAGAATTGCTATATAAGACATGAAGTCTGTGTAAGTAGGGGTGGCAATATGTACCCTACCCGTGGGTACCCAATTTGACCCCACCTGATCAGGTAGGGTTGCCAACCCGATCCGCAGCGGGTAGGGTAGGATGCGGGTAGGGTTCTCGTGCGGGTCGGGTAGGGTGCGGGTTAAGCCTCAACCCTACCCGACCAACTCGCACTCTATATATGTTTATATTATATATTTATATAAAAATATGTTTTAAGCGGATGTTGAATCAAAGACCTCTCACTAAATGCAAAAGATGCTTAACCACTAAAAGAAAATCATTAATTGATAATTTAATATTTTTTTTTACATAAAAATCAGTTCTATTTTAAATTATCATCAAGTTATATAATAATGTTGTATATTTTTTGTAACCCGTGGGTAGGGTCGGATACCCGCGGGTTAAGAGCGGGTAGGGTTAGGGTTGGGATATTCTCAACCCACGGGTAGGATATGGTTGAGTTTATATAAAAATCTCAACCCGCGGGTAGGGTTAGGGTTGGATTCAAACCCTACCCTACCCTATCCATTGCCACCCCTATGTGTAAGTGACTTGATTTTTAGTCACTCTTTCAATTACAATAATGAAAGTCCTCTTCTAGAATCTTCTGTTTTCTTCTTTTCTCTCTTAACTTATTTTTCTTTCTTCATCTCTGAAAGGTTTCTGATACCTTCACATATAGCTTTAATTTGGTTTAATTATTTATACTTGCTTTTGTACTACTCTACCCTTGCGTTAGTAATTAATGAAATGATGGAGAATACCAAACTTTTGTTATTCCCTCTTTAATATATTGAAATATAAAAGTATAGGTAGACAATGAAAATATTAAACAATGTGAATAATGAATATATCAGATGTTCAATTCACTAGAAATGCAAATAGTTATCTTAATATTAATATTTAGATAGATAATTTAGGAGTGTAATGTATTTTTATTTTATTGGATCAATTTTAGAACCCATTATTCACATTATTCACAAAAACTATTATCTACTTAGCAAAATCCTATATTTGTTTGTATTCTAATAGATAAAGAATTTGTTTCCGCAATTGATAATTTGATATTCGGATAGAACACATACAATTAGTAAACTAAAGATAAAGTAAACGGGATTTAAATATCACAAGTATACCACAGCACTAAATATTATAAGTACCCAATTGAAATGCAGACTAACTAAAATGTTACAATGGGAAGCTGAACGTAATATATTTGTATCATGAATTCATTCTTTTTAAAATTTTAAATTAATAAAAAAAATTATAAAAATAATTATATCTCTAGTTAGTATATTTTTTAAGTAAGTATTTTTTTTGAAATTGTATGAATATTTTTGAAATTTTTTTATTAGTCTTATACTTTAATTTTTTTTAATTAACAAAAGTCAAATTCTAAAGTTTTAAGTCATAGAAGATTTTATATTATATTATAAAATTATTTCTCGTAAAACCTTAAAATTAATAGAATAGAACCCATGATAATTATATTTTAATAATTTAAAAAGAAACTATGAAAAATTCCTCCAAAAATTTACGACTACCAAAAATAATTTTAAAAGATAAAATTTAAAAATAAATTATGAAAATTTTAGATATTAAAAAAAGAAACTAATTATAAATAACTCTGTCATTGTTGAATAAAAAGTATTGAGATGACAAGTACAATGTTTATATGTCAATTTTATAAGATATTATGCAGTATTTTTAATCAATAAAAACAGTTATTTGATGATTAATTTATTATTTTTGTCAAAATTTTCAAATTTTTTATAGCTCTTTAACCTTTTCTTTTACCTTTTAAAATTACCTTTTTAGACACCTGAATTTTTTGAGTACATTTTCAATGATTTATTCTCTATTTTAATTTAAATTTGTTTGGTAGGAAATCCAAATATATAGCCCTAATTATTATTGCGCGAGCAGCCACGATTATAGAGTTTTATACTGCAATTTGGAAATAACAAGAATCATAGGGCAAGCTTGGCACTAGATTGTCATAATGTCATCATCCTCTCAACTTTTATAATAAGATTCGAAAAGTCCATAGTTTATTTTTTTAAATATATTGAAATTTTTTTTTTGAAAAGGTCAAATACAAGACTTTTGTTATATGGGCCGGGATCCAATTAATGAATTCGACTATATGGTGGTTTTGGTGCACTTTTATTTTAGGGTTAATCAACAAAAATGCTTTTGAATTATTTAAACACGGATAAAAATATATTCGAATTTTATTATAAAAAAATATTTTTAAATAATTTAAAAATATGATAAAAATATTTAACCGTAAGTATATATTTTTAAAAAATATCTTAAAAAATTCAAAAAATAAGATATTATTATTATTAAAATTTAGTAATTTTTTCTAAATATATATTTTTTTGAAAATATATATTTACTATTAGATTTTTTTGTTGTATTTTTAAATTATTTAAAGGTATTTTTTGTCGATAATAGAATTTAAATATATTTTTGTCAATATTTAAATAATGTGAGAATATTTTTGGTAGTTAATCCTCCATTTTGAGATGGTTAATAAATTATTCCACAAGCACATGCGTCGTTTGCAAAGACGATTTTTGTGATAATAAATAGTAATATACGATGGTGCTTTGGGCATGGAATTGATGTCCTTATTCCCTATCAAAAATAATTTCAAACTTACTCTTATTTTATATTATATTTATTTAAAAGACTCTGAAAAGGTGTGATCTTTTTCTAGAACAAGAAAAATGATCTCATTAACGGCTAATCTTGGAGTATATTAGAAGCTTCAAAACACTAAGAAAAATAATTAAACAACAAAGAACAAAGTATAACCTTACTTAACTTATTGCAAATAGCAAACAATATAGTATAACACAAACAATCAACAAAGAGAAATTAAACAACATATATGTCAGACGCAATATAATGAGATCGAGACAAAAGATTTTAGTCTCAGTTTCTTAATTATATTATAATAAAATTTGGAATTAAGTGTTAAAGTAGTTTTTAAAATTACACTCAAATCTTAAAGTGGTCCTTAAAGTTAATAGTTATTTAATTTTATCCCTAAATTTGTACTCCGAGACTCCTACTAGTTTTCAAAACGTTTTCAGTTCATTAAAACACTAAAAACGACGTCGTTTTATATTTATTTTAAAAAATAAAAGAAAATCACCCCCTTTCCTAATCCCTTTTTTCTTTCCCTTTTATACTCCCTTTCTTCTTCTCCAACTTTTTTCAGTTTTCCTTTCACTTTTCCTTTTACTACTCCTCTTTCTCTTTTCCGTTTCCAGTTCTCCTTTCTCTTTTTCTTCCACGGTCCATTTCCCCTTTTCCAACCCTTTTTTAGTTTTTTTCTCTCTTTCTCTTTCACGTTTTCCTTCTCCTTCTCCAACCCATCTCCAGTCTCCCTATCCCTTTCTCTTTCCGTAATCGCTGCTAATAAAAAGTAGTATTTTATAACTGTTTAAGTAACTCAAAAAAAAAATAATAATTTGTTAATTCACAAAGAGAAATAACGAAAGATAGAAAGAATTGTCACCCTCTTCTAAAAAGAGATAACAGAAGAATGAAAGGTTACAGCTATGACTTATCTTTCTTTCAAATGCAAGTTATGACTTTTTTTGTGAGGTTTTATTGCCTTCTCTCCCAATAAATAAGGAATAAAATGATGCACTTTTAGCTTTCTGCAATGTTTCTAATTTTCAGGCTCTATTCCATGATGAGGTAAATTTTGTTTTATTCATGTGAATCTTGCATGTGCTATTTTTTTCATAATCATCACAAGTTTTAGTCAATTTGATTTAATTATTGTACTTGAATCTTCAGTGTTAGTGTGTTACAATTGAATAGTAGAGATAAATTTGTGAATTAAATATAATTTAGAAAGAAAGAAAAGAAAAGGAAAGGAAAAAAAAAAGAAAAGAAAGGAGGAGAGGTTCAGATTTTTTAAAAAAAAAATAAATATAAAATAACGTTATTTCAGTGGTCTCCAATAGTAAAAATAAATAGAAATTATTTTAGAAATTATTATAAATTTCAGAAAATAATTTTAAAGCCAAATTTAAATAATTATTAACTTTAAGAATTATTTTAAAATTTGAGCCCAACTCTAAAATTTGTCGGAGTTATTTATTTAGAACAAATGTTAAACGATTTATTTCTTGAGGAAACTGCTACACGACTGTTAGGATTTGGTTGAATTAGTCCCACATTGCTCATGATAGCAAATGGAGTGGGTGGCCTAGGCTATAAATATGAGGCTAAGTTCTCTATTTATTTTTGCACCAGTCAGAAACACTTTAAGCTTGTATCTGATTTTTTTTTCCTCTGTACTCTTTGATTAGAGAGTGTTATGAGGTGTAGTTAGATATTTGCTTTGAGAGAGTGTGGGTGTACTGGGGTACCGGTGAGAGAAAGAAGTCTATGTGTTGTAACAATTTTCACATAATGATATTCTCTGGTTGTCTTTTGACAACGGCCGTAGTTTTTTCTCCGGTAATTGGAGTTTCCATGTTAAATTCTTGTGTTGTGATTGTGTCTATTTTATTTCTCTGTCAAAGGTGTTTTCTCAAGGGGGAATGGTGTATTATTCCCAACAAGTGGTATCAGAGCTTCGGTTTGGTG
Source organism: Arachis hypogaea (assembly GCF_003086295.3). Lineage (NCBI taxonomy): Eukaryota > Viridiplantae > Streptophyta > Magnoliopsida > Fabales > Fabaceae > Arachis > Arachis hypogaea. The sequence continues at coordinate 17,052,868 of NC_092053.1, read as the reverse complement.
GGATTTATTCTTAGTATGCTCTGTGGTTGCAGCTTAGTCTGACCTTCCACATCAGAAAAGAATTTTGTCCTGTGACTTGAGGTTGATCTTTGGTTGCTGTTGTTGTTGCTGGAAGGCAGTGTGACACTGTGAGAGTGCAGTTTGGAAAGGTTCTGGCTAAGGAAAGACTTGGTATTTAAGTGTGTCCATTGTGACCCACCTCTCTTTCCTGGGGACCCTTCCTAGTGCACGGTTGAGTTATACTATTCCAGTATACGGTTGCAACAATGTCAGGATATTCAAGTGCTGTGAAGCTTGAAATAGAGAAATTTGATGGAAGAATCAATTTTGGCTTGTGGCAAATACAAGTCAAGGATGTGTTGATACAATCAGGTTTGCACAAGGCGTTGAAGGAGAAGATCTCTGGTTGCTCTCTCTATGAGAGAAGATGATGTTCTCTAGAAGACAAGAAGTATCCTCATGGTATTACCGCACTGCCATGGATAAGGATGAGTTGTGGCAATCGGGTCCACAATTGCACACGGGCATTGGTTGGCGTTGAGATGCAAGGTGTGTGGCGGAGTTAGGTCGATGGCTGAAGAACTTCCAGGAAAAGCCAATTTGAAAGTTGCATCATGAATTTTCAGCAAGGTTTCGATCTGTACCAAGGTGAAATGCTTGGAGTGGTCTAATTCCAAGTGAGTATACTTTCATGGTGGAGTATGATAGTTCTCTGAACTATGATTGTCGGTATAGACAATGGCAGCAAAGAATTGTCGGTGTTGACAATGGAAGTTGAAGATGTGTGACTATTTCAATCAAGGTGGAGATTGTTAGGATTTGGTTGAATTAGTCCCACATTGCTCATGATAGCAAATGGAGTGGGTGGCCTAGGCTATAAATATGAGGCTAAGTTCTCTATTTGTTTTTGCACCAGTTAGAAACACTTTAAGCTTGTATCTGATTTTTTCTTTTCCTCTGTACTCTTTGATTAGAGAGTGTTATGAGGTGTAGTTAGATATTTGCTTTGAAAGAGTGTGGGTGTACTGGGGTGCCGGTGAGAGAAAGAAGTCTATGTGTTGTAATAATTTTCACATAGTGATATTCTCTGGTTGTCATTTGACAACGGCCGTAGTTTTTTCTCCGGTAATTAGAGTTTCCACGTTAAATTCTTGTGTTGTGATTGTGTCTATTTTATTTCTCTGTCAAAGGTGTTTTCTCAAGGGAAAATGGTGTATTATTCCCAACAACGACGATGGGTCCAAAAACAGTGCCATGATGTGATCGTTCAGAAGTTCACAGTTGGTGTATTTATATCTTCAAAGTTTGCATATAGAAACTCACATATGCGTGCCAAATTAACAATGCAATCAAGGATGGGTCTTGGGATTTCTTCGGTTAACTTGAGATACTCTTTGTACATATCCTTCCAAGAGTCACTGATATCCTTTTTAATGAATTCATAGGCCTCCTCTTCTGTCATATTACTTCAAGCAACTTTCTACTGCGGAAGCAACATGTTTCCTTTGTTATTCAAACTACACATTTGATTAAATTTAAAAAGCGAAAGTTGAATTATGCGTGGCATAGTGACAGCTATGTACCAAACAAGATTCTTTTTTATTTTGTCTTGTTAAAATTAGGTGATGGATAATTTGGAAAATAAATTCCAAACACCAAACTCACCAGCAAGTATACAGGGTCACATCAAGTAGTAATAACTCACTTAGAGTGAGGTCGATCCCACAGGGATTGATGGATCAAGCAACTTTAGTGGGTGATTAGTTTAGTCAAGCTAACATTGAAGTGAAATTTGATGGAATGTAGCCAACAGAAAGTAAATGGCAGTGAATTAAAAGTTGCAGAAAGTAAATGAGCAAAATCTTAAAGAGCAAGAAATGTAAATTGCAGAAACTTAAATGACAAGAAATGTAAATTGCATGAAATATAAAAGGGGGCTGGGGTGCTGGAAATTAAAGAGAGCAATAGAGCAAGCAATTGAAGAGATCTTGAGAACAAGTAACAGGAAATTTAAAGTGCAAGAAAATTTAAATTCAGATCACAGTAGCTCAAATGTAAAGTGTAGATGAACAAAAGTACAGGAAAGTAATTTGAGAACAATGAGAACAGAAAGCAAAAATCACAGAGAAGGAAATTGCAGCAGAAAAGTAAATCAGCAATCTGAAATCTCAAAGAGGAATTAACAATTTCAATGAAACAGTAAAAACAGAAGAGCAGCCAAGAGCTCAACTCAATTGCAAAATAAAATTGAAGATCTCATGGAATCAAGAGACTAGAAAACAAGTCTAGATCTCACTCCCTTCCTAGATCCAACAGAGAACAAGATGCAGGAAAATTAAAGATGGAAGCAATAAATGAAAACTCAGATTCACTTCTTTAATTCTCTGAAATTATGCAGAAGAACAACCAAGAGAAATCTTAGACCAAGAGGGAAACAGAATTCCTTCACTCCTCAATCCAAGATTCAAATTCAAAGAAAGAAAAACTAGAAGAGAGAGCTCTCTAATCCTAATGCTCTCTAGTGGAGCCAACCTCTATGCTCTCTAATGGGGCTGGCTTCCTAACGAAATGAAGCAAATGCCTTTTTATAGGCTTTTCACAAAATGAAAATAAAAATAAAAAATAAAATTCTAAACAAATTACAATTAAAAATAAATTCCTAAGCTAACTTGTTCTTGTGCCTTGAAGTGATGTCCATGGGCTTTTAAATTTTGGTGCAGGATTGAATTAATTTGATTTTTGTACCATAGGTCACACTCCCAGGGCAAAGCTCTCCGTAAGAGCTCTATTAGAAGCACCCCTTTGTTTTGGAGAGAAACTCCATGTTCGAACCATGATGGAAGCATTTTGTGAGCCCTTTTTCTTACATCTTCATGAGGAGAGCGCTACTTCCTTGCTTCCCTTGGTCTCCCTCTTCGAATCCTGGTGAAGCCACTTTGATTCATTTTTGCTTATTTTTGGTTCTTAAAGATGCCTTTCACTCGTACCTCAATTTCATGCCAAATATGGATTACCATATGTCGTTGGAAAGCTCTGAATGTCAGCTTTCCAACGCAACTGAAAGCACATCAATCGGACATCTGTAGCTCAAGTTATAGCCTTTTGAAGGAGGCATGGTCATGCTGTGAACGCTCAGATTTTAACTTAGCGAAAATTCTTGCCTCCCTCCCCCTTGGTCTTGGGTTCAAGCCTTGGTGAGTGCATTGTTGAGCTCTTTTTCCCTTGATTTTTCCTTGAAGCAGCCCGAAAAAGCTCTTGGGCAAAGTTCTTGGCAAGAGCTTTGCATGTGAGCTTGCCTTGCTTCCTTCTTCCATGTGCTTTTGATAAAGCTCTTGGCAAGAGCTTTTAAGCTCTTGGCAAGAGCTTGGCTTTTGATTATTTGAAGTAAAGCTCTCCACAAGAGCTCTAAGCTCTTGGCAAGAGCTTTGTGTTCTTGCTTCTTGTTTTGAGCCACGCTTTTCTTCCTTTGGGCCACGCTTCTCTTCCTTGATTTGGTCATGGGCCACGCTTTTAAAAGCGTGGCCTAAGCCTCCAAAGTGTGCTCCAACTTCAAAGTGTGCCCCAAAGCTCTTTTTTTCTCCTTTTTAGCTTATTTTGTGCTTTTTTGCTTCTTTTTCTCCTTATTTCCTTCAAGATTTATAAAATTAAAAGATCAAGGAAATATACCTTTTAAGCACAAAATAATGCAATATTTAAGCACAAATCATCAATTTCTTATATGAAAAAGTATAGAAAAATATGACATGGTGACATGTCATCATTAGGAATTGATTAGGTTTATGACATTCAATTCAATGACTAAAATGAATTACTTAATGTAAAGTCAGTGATCAATTTAGTACATCTGCAACACTAACATACTAGATGGGATTTGGCTCCTCTAAAGTTGTTCATTTACTTCAGAGAAAAAAGTAACGCAATCTAAATCCTTAATAATATAAATGGTTCTGATTCTCTTAGATAAATAAATACATTAAATGTAGACTGTTTAATAGGATTCGTTGAAAATACTGCAGCAACTTCCAAGACCGCGTGATTTCTTCTTTTTATTTATCTTCTCTCTCTTTTATTTAGTTTTTTCTTTTTTTTTCAACAAAAAAAATAATTTCATTCTATCATTTAGTTACTATATTTTCTTTAACCATTCACACATTTAAATTTAAACTATAACATTAGACATGAAACAAGCATCATAAACACATAACAACACATAAAAATATAAATAAATTAATTTAATGTATATCAATATCAATTTATTAGAGATCTATTAAATCAACATCATATCATTAGTTACTCTAAACATTCTTTAATTTGTTCTCAGTTACATTCTTATTTCAAGTATAAACAAAAAAAATTGAGTACATTTATCTAAAAAAGATTGAGTACATTTATATGAGTATTTTTTATTATTAAAATAAAAAAAAAAACATTTCTTGATCCATTTTAAATTAATTTATTTTATACTTTTTATCAGATTTTTCAAAAAATTGTTCAAGATTTAAAAAAGATGAAAAATTATTAGTGATCACTGTTAATCTCTTTCATGACAAAACTTTAAATGTAAGTTACAGAAGACAAAAATAAAAAAGAAAAAAATAACCAAAACAATAATAATATCATAGAAGAACATGATAATAAAACATAAAAAGAAAATTAAATGTTGTGAAATAATAGAATCGAAAATATTTTTTTGTTGAAGAAAAAGAAAGAAAAAACTAAATAAAAGAGAGAGAAGATAAATAAAAAGAAGAAATTACGCAGTCTTGGAAGTTGCTGCAGTTGTCGCACGATTTTCAACGAATTCTATTAAAGAGTCTACATTTAATGTATTTATTTATCTAAGAGAATTAGAACCATTTATATTATTAAGGGTTTAAATTACGTTACTTTTTCTTCTAAAGTAAATGAACAATTTCAGAGGAGCCAAATCCATATTATTAAGGGTTTAGATTACGTTACTTTTTCTTCTAAAATAAATGAACAACTTCAGAGGAGCCAAATCCTACTAGATGACTTATGGATAAATTACAGGTAAATTTTATAATATCTATTATTTGGTGTTTAATTTTTGTTTAACTTATTTTTTATAATAAATTTTAAATATTTAATAATTATTTATTTTTATATTTTTAAATATTAAATATTAATTTTTAATTATTTTTAGTAAGTTAGACAAATACTTTTAAATAGTATAGCAATCACCTAAATTATATTACCACACGACACCAAACTAACATGCAGGCAAATAAAATTATGAAATATGATATTATCACAAGCATGTCATATGTTACTCATAAATTCATTATTACATTATTATATATGATTAAACTATAGTGTAATGTGTTACTAAAAATTTATGTCATCAAATCACATTAGAAAGCTATTTACAAATAAAGAATCTGAAACTAAAGTAATACACATTTTTAATGATCTCAAACACATTATTACTGATGTAATTAGGATTTCGAAAATTATTAAGTGTGTAAATCACTTTTAAATTTAACTCGATAAAAAACTAACCGTTGACAAAGAATTTGGTATCCTTAATTACAAGACAATACAAACAAACAATAACAACAGAACCAGAACAACATACATATAATTAAGGCCAAACACTCAAAAGTTTATTTGGACCATAAACTGCTACACGAACACGGGATCCAAAAGTAGTGCCACAATGTGGTCTTTCATGATTGCACAATTTGTAATTTTATCCTCAAAGTTCGAATATAAAAACTCACATACGCGTGCCTTGTTAACAATGCAATCAAGGACTGGCCTTGGAATATTGTCAATTAATTTGAGGTACTCTTCATTCATATCCTTCCAACAATTATTGATATCTTTTTTATGAATTCATAGGCCTCCTCTTGTGAAAAGCCATATTGCTTCATGCAACATTCTACGGCCGAAGCACCATGTTCTCTTTGCTGCTCAAACTACAAACAATTGATCAAATCCAAATTAAAAGTTGATTTATGCATATCATTGTCAAAAATTATTAAAATAAACCAACTATATATATGTGTGTGTTTCAGTGAGTGTAGAATTAATCATGACTTTGTTAAATTATTATTGATTCAATTATTTAGGGAAATAATAATATAGGCCCATGATTTAGAAAATATTTCACATTATTTAACACCTAAACATAAACTAATAATATCTTAGTAAATGGATTTAATTTATATCTATTAACTTAATTATATTATCATACTATTATGTGAAAGTTAATAAATAAAAAAGTCAAACTTAATTATTAAGTTTTTTTTATTACAACTAGTAGTTGCTTCTTTACACCCTTATAAAATTATCAATACTTCAATTATATAACTGATTAAAATTAAACTTTATTAATAGTAATATAACCATCTATGAAAAGTTATTTCATAATTGATAAAAGAAACTCTTGCGTTAAAAAACATATTTTAAATATATAATAATTCATATTATTTTACCAAAATAAATAATTTTATGAGAAGCTCTCTTCTCTTATATATATATATATATATATATGTAGTTAAAATTATATATATATATATATGTCATGAAACAACTTTTTTAATGCGATTTTTTAATAAAAGTATTTTTGATTTTGGATTTTATTTAAAAATTTTTTGTATAGATTCTTTTTTTTCTTTTATTTATTTTATATTATTTTTTAAGGACAATAAAAATCAAATTCTATATTTTTTTATCATAAAAGTTCTAACACCATATTAATAATTTTTTTTAATTTAAACTAATAAGAAGAAGTATATAAATAATTATATATCTATCATATAGCTTATATGAAGCCAAATCATTTGTAAGTCTCGTAACAAGTGATGAAACTTGTAGGATGAGTGGAATATTATTAGAAATCCAATGAAGAGTTTCTTTGGTTGCAAATTCTCCCAAAGCAATAAACATTATTGTAAGCATTTGATATGGTGTAGTAGCAGCACCAATAACCTTACGCTCATCATATGTTGGAATATATCCCTCATGGCACCATCTTGCTTCGTCAATGTAACCTTGTACATAATGAGACAGCTGCAGATAAATTAATTAATGAATATAACTTCATTAAAATGATGATTAATGAATATAATAATTAATTTAAAATTAAAAAAGTCAGGAATAAAGTCTACAGCTTGTTTGAGACATTGCAACACCAAGTCTGATTCCCCACTCCCAGCACTTAACTCTATTATTTCATCAACAAGTTCTACAATTACATTAAAAATTGCCTTAAAGCACTCTGGAAGAGATGCAATGTAACTAATATCCCATCTGAAACATAAAAGGGTTAAAAACTAATTAAGAAAGAAACATGATCATGGAATTGAATTATCAAGATAATGATAAAAGAGGACTATTTTTCAATTGAGGAATTATGTAATTGAAATCTATAAGATAAAAAAAGGCACATGTATGTTGACATTATGACTGGTATGACTCTTAATTCCTAATTTTGGAAATGCTTCTTCTTCCTCCTTTCTAGCAATAATACAAATTTCTTTGCCAATTTCAAGTGTAACTTGGAAGTTGACGGTGTTTTTGCTTCTTACCTGTTTTTCCCTTTCTATTTGATCATAAACTCTTGGTTATACTTATCTCTTTTCTTTTGAGTATTATTTGGTCTATGTACTTTTGTTGCTGAAATTTTTTTCTTAGTATTCACCCAATATATGTTAAGATACTAGTTTAATTTATCAGACTTTATTCTTATGAGTTAATACTATTTTAAAAGTTTTTATAATTATTCTGCTAGTGGATGCTACACATGTATAGGTCCTTTTTAATTTAGATATGTAGCATAATGTAAAATTGGCCAATTCTTAGTTCAGTAAAATAAAAAACCTTTGGATAGTCTGTGTGAGGAGCTCAAGTTCTTCGATTGTTCCATAGACATCATAAGTATCATCAAATATAGTCATCCATTGAACCATTTTGGCCACCACCCTTCTAAAAGTAGTATATTTAGGCTCAGAGTTCATAGCAAATGGCCAGAAGTATAACTCAGCCATCCTCTCTCTTGCATAAGGGACCATTTTCGAAAATTTTAACTTTTCCCACCACCTGTAATCGTACAAAAAGTTATATCTTGTTGATTATAGGAACTTCTCTTTAAAAAAAGAATTCTAATAAGAAGTGTTTAACTAAATATAAAATACTTACTTGATAACACTATCAACTTCTTTCTGATACCATTTCTGGAGCATATTGAAATCTAGTTTTGCAAACTTTAGAAGAACTTCATCATGCGTAGAACTTTTTCGTAAAAAGACATATATGACCTTGCCATTATTCTTGGAATTGCCTTTTGAAAAGGTTGTACTAAGCTTTGATTGACTTGATTAGCAAGAGATGGACTCAGTTGATTGGTGATAGACTTAAGTTTATTGTATGTGAATTCATGTGCTTCCTCTAATATATCTTCTCCATGAACTTTTAATTGTGCAGCTTCATACAAGCTTCACATTCCTTGAACATCAGTTATTTCATCGAATTCTCCCCTTCTATTCTTGAATTTGTTGAAAACATCTATGTAATTCACATATATACTAACTAGTGTGAATCCATAATTAACAATTGGTATGATATTTTTTTGGTAATATAATTATATATAAGATAGAAAAATGAGTTTTAGACATACCTGATGAAATGAAATATCCCTTTTGTCGAAATAAACGGAAAAGTAATGCAATAAAGTGAAGGTCACACTCTTTTGTAACAAGGCCATTATTGTTGGTAAAATCATTGTGGATTTGGGCTAATATTTCATCAATTTCATGTTCAAAATGATAAGATATACTTAAATGTTGAATTGAATCTATTAAACATAACTTTTGTAAGATATTATTGTCATTAGAAGACAAATACATCTTCACCTTCTTTTTATGCATTTGAACTTCTTGTTTCATGGTTTCGTTGACTCCCTGTAAATGTTTTTGATTTAATATATATATGTTAGTTTAAAAGATTGAAAAATTAACAAATTAGAGTATGTCACTCATCTAATGTCTCTATATATGATCAACCCAATCAAGATTATTATATGATAATTTATTGCAGAATTTGTGGATTTGATTTAATCTAATATAAATCAAACTGGTACAAATAATGCTTTATGTTTCAATTAAGTATATAATAATTCGATTCAGGATCGATAAATAAGTTTTTTAAGTTTTCAATTTTATAAAGTAAAGAAAACGATGTCTTTTTTTTTTTTAAGAAATTACCCCGACCTGCCCACCCTGTTGATAAATTAAAGGGGAGGCCAAATTTTAGTAAACCGTATTTTAAATCAAGAAAAATAAAAAAGTAGTATTATTTGATAAATGTTATCAACAAATTTACATTATTTTTGTTGTTATAAAACATTAAAAGACTAAAATTAAAAAGAGTCTCACTACACATCCAAACAATTCTATATACAAGTTCATCTAAGTCATTTAGTTTACGCTGCAGGACTTCGTCGTCTTCTTCTTCCTCCTCCTCCTCTTTTTTCTTCATCTTTTCTTCGTTATTGCCATTCTCACCACCATCATACCACATCCATCTCCTTCTCTTCCTCCTCATGTTTATTTTTTATTTGAATTTCTTTTATTTTCTCCTTCATTTTTTTCTTCCTCCTCCGTCATCATTATCATCATCACCAACAATACTAACATTTTGCTATCATTTTTATTGATTCTGATTCTCTGTGGTGATCGAATGAACCAAAAATATTATCAAAATAAAACCATTGTATAATACCAAATAAACTGAAAATGGTTCATTATATAAATTCAAATTCAGAAACACCTGCGTCTTGAATGAACCGAAAATATTATTAAAATGAAACGATTGTATAATATCAAATGAACCAAAAATTGTCCATTATATAAATTCGAATTTAGAAACACTTGCATCTCAAATAAACTGAAAATTAGCTCAAAACGAAACCATTGTATAATACCAAATGAACCGAAAATTGTCCATTATATAAATTCGAATTCGATGATAATTTGATAACAACAATACATATTAAAAGAAGACAATGATGATAACGATGATGATGGAGGAGAATGATAAAAAGGAAGGAAGAGACGAAATTCCAATAGGAGGAGGAGGAGGAGAAAGAACACTACAAGAAAAAAGATTTTTAGCGACAAATTTTTAGCGGCAATAATATTATTGCCACAATTTCTCTTTTTAAAACTATTGATTAGTGGCAATTATATATTTACTATTAATACTATAAATTATAATGGCCATTTCATCTATTGCCACTAAAAGAAAGCTAAAATTTTAAAAATAACAAAAATAAATAAATAAATAAAAGGACCCTAAACCGTGAAACTCAAAAACATGACTCTCTGCCTCGCCACTCTCCTCACACATAACAACTCTCAGTGCCTTATTCTTAATGAGAAGTGAGAACCGCACACCAATATTCTTCTCCTTCTTCTTCTTCTCGATTTCGCTCTCGCTCTCGCTCTCCATCATTCCAGGTTCTTCATCGCTCAAATCTCTTTCCAGTTTTTATCTTAATTTTAATCACGCTCTAAATCCTTTTTCTCGGACAAGGTTGTGCTGATTTCGATTGAACTCAATTGCGCTCTAGTAATCAGGTATGAGTTAATTCTCTCTCAATTCTGATTTTTGTGGTCCCAATTTGTGTTCTATTGCATCCTTTTCCCATATCTCTTATCAATTTTTAGTTTTATTTGAGTTAATTTTTCTCCCACATTGGATTCCGCTTTTCTTAGTTCCGATTCCTATCGCATGCACTTATTGTAGGTTGAACTCGTAATTCATTGATTTAGAATCAAAGTTTCGAGTGTTTTCTTCGCCCAATGACGTTATCGGTTTCAGATTTTGGTAATTTGATTTTTTTTGGCGATATCATTTTTTCCTTTGATATTTCAAACTTCTTTGAAATTCATCACAGTCCTGGTATCCACCCTGTAATTTCCTCCACCCAGCAGGTCTCACAATAGTCACCGTCGCTCTGGATCTGGTTCCCATAACAAAACATGGGTTTCTGATAATGAAAGTTCTGATAGCAATAATGGCTTGACCACAGGGGCTATTATAGGCATTATTATAGGTTCAATATTGGTGGCTGTTATTTTGATACTTGCTCTTTTCTTCTGTGTCCGAAAGCAAAAAGGGAAGGAAAAGGTTACAAGAACTTCTAGTGGGAGCCTTCCTCATGGAACTACTAATGGTGAATTCTTTTCTATACCTCTTTGTTTCCAAATACATTTTCTAATAATGTAATTTGCTTTCTTTGTTGAACCTAATCTAATAAAGTATGCTTAAATCTGGCCCAATCTTTGTTCAATATTAATATTTAGAGGCAATGAAGTCGCAGCTATATAGTAGAAGTGATTAGAAGGCCAGCGTGAGGGAATCATTTCAAGGGAAATCATTTCTTTAATTTTAACAAAAAAAATTACTAAATCTGAAATCGATCAACCTATCAAAATTAGGATATATTATTCCTAAATTCAGTAAATAGTTTACTCAAAGAAATTTCACAATGTCAAAAAACTCAAATAAGTATTCTTGTTAGTTATTTTGCAATAATCAATTTGTTTCAAATGTGTCTTTTTTCCCCTTGAGTTGCAGAAGAAGGGAGCTGGTTCCACATCAGAGAAACCTCGTTGATTTTTGCATGCTACCAACCTCAAGATCACCTCAAGGTACGTTTATTTCTTAAATCTTCACATACACCAAGCATGATTGTTAAATAATATTTTTATATGTGTTGAATTAGTTGTTTGTATCATGTACCAAATAAGAATAAGCTTAATAATTAATATTTTTTTATTTAATTATTATTATTCTTAAATGGACTTATTAGAGAAAACTATAGAGCTTTTGCTAACGACGGTCTTTTTGCTAACAAAATTAAAAGTGGAAGGATTTTAAAATAAATAAATAAATGTACCTATCCTTAGAAGTTTTAAATATATATTTTTTCATTATAACAGTTTTACTTTTAATATTTGTTTGCAAAATCCTAAAAAAGTACTATGGACATCAGTTAGTATTTGAACATAAAAGTCTGCATTTGGAATAAATATTAAGGTCTTACCTATTCATTTTATTGGAAGCCTTAACCAATGTCTTTTGAAATTTGTTTGATTAGTATAATTATCTCAAGATATACTAAGACAAAGATCAGATGCTGAAAATAGAAAATATAAACAAATCTAGGTGATTAATTCTTATATTGGCTACTTATCACTCTACTATTGATTTTAAACATAAATTTTCAGACAAGATATACTATGATGAGTTCAATATATTTGTATTGTAAATTTCAGATGTTATGTGTGATGCTGGTAAGTCTTGTGGTGTGGAGTCAGTTTGTTGTAGGTTCAGAAAACTTAGCCGCGAATCATGATGTCATGCAGATAGTTGAGGTCTGTATTGACCAAATCTAGTCTACATTTGTTTGTTTTAAATGCCTTTGTTGACTAGCAAAAAAATGTTGTTGCATTCATAGGTCTTGGATGACCGTGCGCGTGATAAGCGACTGGTTGCTTTACCGGAAAAATACCACAAATCTCAGAGGTCTCTCTCCATGATAATTAATCCTTAGAACTAGAGATATCTTCCCAGGAAGCAGTGAATAGTTAATAGATTGGATCAAGTTGTTGCTATCCTTAATTCCTAACATTTTCCAGTGTTCATTTGGTTTTCAATGAACATATACATGTATTTTTGTAGCCTAAAAAGGACGAGTTACCATGAAGCATATTGATAGTTGATATCTTCAGACTTAACTATTTTGTTCTACATATTGATAAGAGTGTGTATCTTTTATCAGAAATCGAGTATTGATTTTTGTTTTGTACAAAATGAAAACCACACGAGTTGAAAGGATGCTTCAACAAGGGTATACTGTGTGTGTACACATGTAGTATTTGTTGTTGACATTAGCTACTTGTGACATGATAAATTCTTTTCAGAGGTTGGAAGGTTGTGTCCATACAGGGAGACAAAGCACAACATGATCATACAAAGGCACTTTCATTATTCAAGAATGGGAGCTTCCCTTTAATGGTATGCTGCTTCAAACTGCAATTATGATTATGAATTGGTAATACCAGCAAGATCAGGGCTATTGCTTATGTCTTTGAGGATATTGCCAAAGACCTCTTGAGCAAAGTCATGAATGTGAGTCCTTGGGATTATTAGAAGGTTGAGCCAAGGGTGTGGAACTTCCCATAATCTCTTTGATCTTAACTGTTTCTCAGAAACATGCACTCTATCTAGGAATTGCACGTAAGAAACTTCTGATTGGAAGAGACTAGTAATGAAGAATCAATTCCAAATTTCAAATAATATTTTCATCTTGACTATCCTAATTTTATTTATTTGTCTTTTTTAAGATAAATCCTTCAATTCATTCACATAGATTATTATAATATCTTAGCAGCCTTGACTCTAATATGCACAAAGATTATAAAATAAATGAAGTTTTTTTATTTGATTTGATATTTCTTTATTTTGTTACAGGGGCTAGCAAGTTGTTCAAGAAGAATGGGATGATAGTGCTGTGAGTAGCTGTGAGTTGCGGTTCGAACAAAGTGCCAATTCATTTTGATAACTATTCAGTAAATTCAAGAGAAAAAAATTGTCGCATCAAATAAGCAAAAGCAAAGACCAACTTCAAAGCTAGGAGAACCGTGTCATTGGTGTCAAGGCAAAAATAATGTCAAGTTATCAATTTTTTGAAGAGCAGTCAAAGGTTTATGGTTTTGAATTTTTTAGTATATTTATGATTCATGATTTTTCTTCCTCATTTACTTTTAAACTCTTAGATGATTAGATCAATTGTGAAAACCGAAAACCAGGCTACTTTTAAAGTTACAACTTTAGATCATTGCTAACATACACTCGTATTGCTACATTGATATAACATAGTTATAGGTTAGTAATATTTTTTGTTGTTTAGATTTGTATGATTTATTACTTTTCAAGAGAAATTTGTGTATCAATATTTTAAATTTAATAAAAAAATTTTATTTTGTAGTAATTAATTTCAATATATTTATATTATGCACAATAATAATAATTATTGGCAAAAATAATTTTAAAATTCTAGAAAAAAGATAGTTCATTACTTCTAAGAAAATGAATATAATATGACTAAAAAATTATTAAGGTTTTAGTGCAATAGTAATGGCAACTAAAGGTGAATAATATTATAATATTTTTAGTGGCCATATAAATTGCCGGTAAAATGGGTTTTGGCGCCAATAGTAATAGCCACTAAAAGTGAATAATATTGCAATCTTAGAATTATTTTTTGTGGCCATATAAATTGCCAAGAAAATGGCCGCTAAAAGTTATATACTTTTTGCGGCCATTAAAAAGGTCTTTACCGGCAAATGTTATAATTGCCGCTAAAACCTTTTAGCGGCAAAGCATAAGACGGCTAATGTTTAATTGCCAGTAAATGTATTAGCGACTATTTTTATTGCCGCTAAAAGCAAAATAAATGGTTGCTAAAAGTAATTTTTTTAGTAGTGGAAAAAGAGGTGTTGTTGGTAACGACGGTAACGAAATTAAAAAATAATAAAAAAAAGTAGGAGAAGAAGAAGAAGACGTAGCATTCGGGGTGAAGAAGAAGAAGAAGCGTGAATAAAAAACAAGAAGAAGAAGAAGCAGCAGTGTAAGGGGGGGGGGGAACGGAAAAAAAATGCATAAACTCAAATCACTTAGATCAACTTAAATGTAAAATTGCTTGGATGTAGATAATTACTAAATTTAAAAAATAGTTAACAGTAGTTAATTTTTATTAAAAATTATTTTTAATATTTATTTTTTTAAAAAAATAATATTTAAAATTTAAAATTTAAAATTTAACCTTGAAGATTAAAATTTTAAAATTTAGGATTTATCATAAAAGAGCAATATCCAAAAATTTTACTGATAAATATTAGCTAAAAAAAATTAATTTTCTGATTAAATTTATAAATATAATAGGTGCTAAAACTAACTCTTTTTATATTTATAAAAGTTCATACATGTTTAACACAAATTTTGTAATGAATTGAACATACATAAGAAAAAGGAAAAGACATTATTCTTGAAAATAGTATATTATGTGATATTTTATGATTTGAATTTTGTAACACCCTCACTACCAGAGTGTTACGCTTCCGGCTGCGCCACTCTGATAGCAAGAAGTATTATGACTACTTTATATACTTAATATTAAAATAGAAGCCTGTGACTCGACACTGTATCGCTGATTTTTTTGAAAACCGGAAATAAATATTTTATCTTAAAACAACAAGCAGGTATAGATTCATATACAAGACTTCTTATATATATAACTCCTATCCCTCTTACAAAATTGTAATAACAAAGACGATGGAAGAAAATAATCTAATTAACACAACAGCATATAAACCAAACGCAGTATAACTCTTCTTAATGCCTCTTCATCTAGTTCCTGAAAAGGTAAAACTGTAGGGAGGTGAGAACCTAACCACATGGTCTCACCACAGAGTTTCAAAGTTGTCATAAGAAGATATTTAACAAGAAAATTGTTTTCAAGCTCAGTGACTATCATTGCCTTATGAATCTTTTAAAAGCCAATAGGTAATTGTTCAGAACCTTTTCAAAGAAATAATGTTCAATCTTTCAGAAATCCAAAACCTTTCCTTTCTTATAAGAAAATCTCAATCAGAAACCCACCACGCAATCAAATAACACAGTCATTAATTCAGCACCAAAGTTCATTCTCAAACGTAGCACGCCAGGACAAACACAGGCAAGACAAACAAGGAAAACACAAGTAGGTAGCAGTTACAGCAAATAGTTCAAGTAGCAGTTAAGAACAGTTTAACAATTAGGCAAACCAAAACAAGTTCAAACTCAAACAAAGCATACAAATGCATATGATGCATGCCTGTCCTATGGCTGATGAGTCTCATCTGTCGGTTATCCAGCCAACCCGACAGGTCTGAATTGTCCTTAGACTGTCCCCCGACGTGCATCCCCAAGAGTCTATGCATAGCTTTTTCTCAAATAATCAATATTGCTCAATGGGGGTAACATTCCCGGGAATTTATATAGTGCCCGGTCACACTTACGTCGTAGGGTCAACAGAGTATCGAGTTTTCAACCTGGTACACGTAGTGGCAAGCCATGGTACTTTATCCAGGGAACCTCGTATCTCAGATAAAATTAAGTTTATAAGCCATATGAATAATTCAAAGATCATATCTCAACATTCTCAACATTATCATCATTCATCAACTCAAATCTCATTTTCAATTTCTATCAGAAACCATATTTCAAAGAAAATCCTCATCATCCTTCTTTCCATTCCGTTCATTAACGATTCCAATTCAAGACATAATTCCTTCTTTTAAATAAATCAATATTAAAACATATAACGTTTAAAACCAAATCTTTTTAAATAATTACTTCAAACAAAACTTCCAATTTTATAAAATTTCGGCAGCATTTCTTCTAAAACTCGGACTCTGCCACCCTTTTCGGGTCCCATCCAAATATTTCTCAAACTCTTTCTCAACCATTTCCAAATCCCAATCACTTTCCAAAATTCAACCGGTTCCAATATCAAATTATTTTCAAATCGAATCAATGTCAATAATAAATCTTTTTTAAAATCAAACCAGCTTCCAAAATCAATTCATTTTTCATATCTCAAATCATTTCCAAAGCCGATTCATTTACATTATCAAATTAACTTCAAAACCAAAACGAAACCACCTTTCATAATAATTAACTAAATAACCTTTCAAATCAATTTCTTAGTTACAACCGTACACCACTCAATCAATCAAGCAACCAGTAACTCAGTCCAGCAAACAACCACATCCACAAGACAAACATAATCACAGAAGTATGTTTTTTCCAGTAATATCTATTTATAACAACTCTGTAATATAAGATAAGTTTTAAGAAAACCCCTACCTTAGTATTGAAACTCAGAAATTGAAACTGCAGCAACTGGAACTGCAACAGTAGCAACAACATGAACTCCCCGTTATAACGACAATGACCACAACACCAAGAAAAGCGGTGGATTCAAATCGATCAGAGCGCAACAAGAATGGTACTGGAAATTCCAAGTTAAAGCAAAAGCTCATAATCAAAACAACGGAACAAAATAGAAGCAAGACAAATTCAAGAAAGGAAAAGCCAAAAACCAGATTGGTACTAAGGTAGTGTTACCAGCGGATCTGAGAAGTTTTAGAAGTGTTTCTCCGGCGACGGCGAGCTCTGGCAAAGGCTGAACAAATGTCAGAAATGAGTAGGAACATTGGCGAGTTGCAGCAGGAACAGAACCAAAACAGCTGGGAAAAAGCTTGCAAAGGCGGCGGTGACTTCGGTTGGCACCAACAACGGCGGTGGAACCTCTAGCAGTGATGAGAACGGCTGTCTCCTTCCTCTCGTGCTCGTTCTCTCTCTCGGACGCATTTCTCTCTTCCCTACGCGAACTCGTCTCTCTTCGCGGCTCTGCTTCGACGGAGGCTCCAAGGTGGACCTGCGGCGGCGCGACATGGTGGGAGCGACGACTGTGACGCGGTGAGCTTCCCTCCTTCTCTCTTCTGCCGCGTGGCTTTTTTTTCCCTTTTGCTCGGCAACAAGGGCAACGGTGGCAAGCTCAGGGATGGCGGCGGCCCCACATAACGGCGACGACGGCTGGGTAGATCGCGGCGACAGCAGCAGCGCAACCTACCAGTTCTAGCGCGTCTTCCTCTTCCATCGACGCTGCCTCTCTTTCTTAGATTTCTTCTCCGTGCATGTGAGTGTGCTTGTTTTGTTTATGAGTCAGTGAAATGCAGAGAGAATGAGAAAGGGTTTAAAGCTGTTTAGCGTGAAAAGGAAAAGGGAAGAAGTAAGTGATAATTAACTCCCAATCTTTTCTTAGTTAAAATCAGAACTAGAATTGCTAAATCTAGTTATCATAACAATTATTAAATAAAATGAAGTGCTGTGTCTTGTTTATATTTCCAAAGCATCAGCATTAAAGCATTCAAATAATTTTCTTACGGTTGAATAAAGTTTTATGAAACAAGCTATTTATGATTTAAATAAAAAGTAGGATAATAATAGAAATCAAATTAAATATAAAATATCCATCTTTAAAAATACCTTTTAATTAGTAATTTTTTAAATAATTTTCAGTTAAATACTAATTTAGTAAAAATTAGAGATAAGTAAATTAATTCTCTTTTATTTATAAAATAAGGTTAAAAATCTATATATTAAAATTAAAGCATACAAACTATTCATTATTTTTTTAGTTATAAGAACTCTAAATAATAAATAAGGGTTTACTCAACTTTTATATAAAAATCTCTAAAAATATAGTCTTAAATAAATCATAAATAATTTATTAATAACTTTTAAAAATTTAGGAGTCTTACAAATTTGATTAAATTGATTCTAAAAATTAGATCCAAAGTTTGTTTCATCTTATATGATTTATAAAAATGAGATTATTCAATTTAAATTGCTGCATTTGTATTGGTCTTTCTATTTGGAGTGAATTGAATTGAATTTGAATATTACTATCATTATAACTTAATTTATAATAATAATTTTAAACTATCAAAGTTTTTATGTGATCAAATCTAATTAAATCATAATATATATATATATATATATATATATATATATATATATATTTTTTTTTTTTCTTTTTCATTTGCTTTCATCCTCCTTCTCATACTTTCTTTTTTTTTTCTTCTTTTTTCATATCGTTCTCCTCTTTTTTTATTATCATCAACGTCATCGTCCACATCATTTTCTTCTTCTTCTAATTTATTTTATTATTTTTATTTATCTTTTTTTGTTTGTGTATTTTAAAAATTTTATGAAAGAAAAGAATTAAAAAAATAATAATGATGATGATAATAAAAAAATATTAAAATTTTTATATAAAATACAAAAATAAAATAAAAATGGTAATGAAAATTTTGTTATATATAACACATAAATTTTTCCATGATAAACACATCACTTGAGTTGATCTTCATGCTACATTGCTAGACAATTTATTGTTTAAGATTTAGGAGTATATAATTCAACTTTAAAATAATTTTATTTAAATAAAATCATTCATTTTTGAAGTAAAATATAAGAAGATATAGAAAAAAATTTATATCAATAACAAAACATGGAAAAAAATGAAGAATATGTTGAAAGAAAGAAAAAGAAGATAAAATATGAAGAAAAAGAAGCATAAGAAAAAGATATGCCGAGAGAAATTTCGGTGTCACGGTTGAAATATTTTGGTGCTATTTTTGTTTTGATAATTTCTAATTAGTTAAGAAATTTTTTGTATCACTATTAAGAAATTTTTTATATCATACTTAAAAAGTTTTAATGCTATTTTTTTAATAAATTCTATACAATTTGAAACTCCTCGCTTCCTCTTCTTCATCATCGTTATCATCTTCTTCTTTTTCTTTTTCATTTTCTCCTTCTTATTTCATCTTTTCATAATTTTTTTTGTTTTTACCCCCTTAAAAAATAAAAATAAAAAAATAAAAAATTAAACAAAGAAGAAAATAAAAAATGCTGCAACAATAGTAAAAGGAGAAGAAATATAAAAAAAAAGACGCAACAATAGCAGTAACAATAGAAAAACGACAATGAGAAAAAATCATGGTAAGAAGAAGTGCGTGATTCATGCGCACTTTGTATGAATAATTTTTATTGGGTTTGAGTCAATTTAATTAGATTTGGTTGATAAAAATATTTAAATGTATAACAAAATTCAATTTATAATTGTTCTTGGGCTATCTCACACATGGTTTTGCCTGTAAATTTTTTTTTTCTTTTCCGTTAGAAATACCATCTAGGATTATAGATAACTTTAATAACAAAAAAAATTATAAATAACTACTTCTATATAACTAGGGATTATTATTCTTGTTAAACTTAAAACTACTTATAATTTATTCACTTTACACCCTTCTAATACAACACTTATCCAAGCATTATTTTGAGTCTGTTGCATAGAAGTATTAGATCAGATACTAATCCATATTTTGAATATATGTAAAAATTCAAAAAGATATACCACGATAATATAGATATATCAATACTCATATTTTATCATATATGTATATATGCATATACAAAATTAAATAACATACCAAAGATTCGGAATTAGCATATTTCAAGAAAGTATCATGCCAAATGCTAGGAGCAAAATTTACATAGCGCCGCTTTGAGTTAGAAGGGGCATGTTGAGTCGAAGGCATCACTGGAACCGAAGCCAAAAAAGACATGTATGGTACTAGTTAATCAACGATAATAATGAGTTAAGAACCAATAACTATATATAGAATATGGTTCACTCATGCATGCAAATAAAGGGAGATGAGTTAATAATGTCCCTAGCTGGATGCCCATTTTCAAATGTGAAAAATGTGTGGCCAAGTGGACAGCTATGTACCAAACAAGATTCCTTTTTATTTTGTCTTGTTAAAAAGTGAGTGAATTCTCTAGCCATTCCTCAATTAGAGAATTGTATATCCTTTATGAGTTGTTCAATTTTGAATGGAGGAATTTAATTGTATTATCTTGATTGATATTAATTATTTTTAATCTTATAAACTAGTTAATTCAAACCACTAAACTATGATAAATTCTTTTTGCAAATTAAAAAATATTTAAATAAATTTTAATATGTAATTTTAAACTTTTTTTCAAATCATTCGATTTATCAATCAATTTCAACCATAAAATTAAAGAAAAAAAATCAAAAACTGAAATAAAACCAGTTATTTAATTAGAAAATTGCAAGTATATATAATAGGAAGTTATTTAATTAATTAAAGTGATTATTAATTAAAATAATTATTAATAAACTAATAATAAGTGTAATTAATGAAAGCTTATGGCTTGTTTAACATGTTGCAATACTAAGTTTGAGTCTCCACCGACATCATTCATGAAAACCTTTGTTTTCATCGAGCATTCCACAATCGTATTGAAAACATATGATTTCAAAGCACTCCAGAAGAGATTATTCAATGAAAGAGTAAAGTATCGTTTTTACCCTCAATATTTGGGGTAAGTTTTAAAGTTGTTTCTGCCGTTTTAATCGTCCTATTTAAGTTCATAACGTTTTAAAACTGACTCAATGTTATCACTACTAAAAAATTAGTTATTACAGGCGGATATTTCAGACGAATTTTATCCACAGAAATACAGACGGAATTTCAGAGGAATTTTTTGTCGGAAAACAAAAAAAATGAATTAGCCTAAATTACAGATGGAAAAGAGAATCCATCGATAATTCTGTCGGAAAAATTAATTTTTTTTCGTGAAAAATAAGTACAGACAAAAAATCTGTTTGTAATTAAATGAACAAAAATGCTGCATTTTATTAAATTATTATAGACAGAAAATCTGTCTGTAATTTAAACTTTTCCGTCGGAAATATTAAAATAAAGAGATGGGTCACTTTACTCCCAATCCCTCAGTTCACTTTTTTCCCCGTTCTCCTTGAATTACTCCAATGCTTTCTCTCTCTCCATTGAAGATGTGACTTCCTCCACTGTCGCCGCCGCCGCCGCTCGCGACGCACGAGCTCCTTCCACTACCGCTCTTAATGCGGTTGCTCCTTTCGTCGTCACACGAGCTCTCTCGGCCGTGCTCTTGTCTTACGAGCTCCCTCCGCTGCCACTCTCACGCTGCTTCTTCTCTCCTCGTCGGAGGTTTGTCATCGTCTCTTATCATCGCTGTTAGTTCAGGTATGCCTCCGCCTCCTTCTCATCCCTAGCCCTAACCCTTCCATTGTGATTCTGTTCCGATTTCATGATCCCTAGCCCTAATCCTATCCCTTCCCTATTTTGATTGAAGTTGAAAATCAAAGAATACGATCGAGGAGAGCTCTTATATTTGCAAATCAGCTGTTGCTGCTGCAGAGAACGGAGTTTCTAAATTCTAAGGTATGAATTTTGTATATTCCTGTAATTTGTGTAATCTGAAACATAATTTTTATGATTGTAGTATAGAATGAAGTTTGTTTATGAACTATATATTTGAATTGCTGAGATATTTTATCTGGAGTTTGCATGCATATTCTTGTTCCTTCCTGTTCTTGTTATGACTTGATTTTGGCTCCTCCTTTTTGTCCTTGTCTGAATCTGCTGAATTACAGACAGATAACTCATTCTTTTCAGTGTTTTTGAAACAGGGAAGATGACACTAACACAACTCCAAAGACAACAACGCGTTTAATTGATTCTGATCTTGCCGTTGCTCTTGTCTTTCAACAACAGCACTATCATCATGCCTTTGATTTAACCTCAAGTTACTCTCTTTCTCACTCTCTTATCTCTCACTCACTCACTCTCTTATTTATCAAATATACCTTATCTCTCACTCACTCACTCTCCTATTTATCAAATAATAGGACTGAGAATGGGGAACTTGTAGTTGTAGACTCCAATGATCAAACTAAGCTTAAACATGAGGATCAGAAGGTTTGTTTCATTGTTTGTGTGCTACTGCTTGTGCTTACTATTTCAATTTCTGTTTCATTGGTAGTACTGATTTTTACATTTTTATATAAACATTGAGGAAGAAAGTAAATTAATTGCTCCCAACCTGATATGTTAGATTGCTCAATTGAACCTAAACTTAAGCCCCCAACCATTGAATGATTGATATGTGTTGGTTTTTCAATAGGCATATGTGCAGCAATTGGCGAATAGTAGAGTTAGGCTTGCACAATTAGAGCAAGAACTTCAGTCACCCAATTTCAAGGTTTGTTCCTCACGCTCTTCCTACTTCAAATTTCTTATCTTTTGTTGCAAAGGGTACTTCATAGTTAATATAACTTTACATAGCTATAAGAAGCTTCAATGATCAGTATTTAATGAACCAATACTTTTTATCTATTTTTATCTCGAAGCTTTTTTCAGTTAAAATTTATCATAAAGAGAAAAAGAATTTGGAAAGTGTTAACGGAGTAATCAAATTGGGGGAAGAAAAGAAAAACACTACAGCTTAAAGGATCTAATACCTTTAAGTTTGGAGGGAATGAGGGATGTTATGTTAGGCCAATTTCACTTTGCCAAAATTTAAAAGTAGAATAAATGGAGTTTATTTAGGTTTTATGTTTGCAGAATTTTATTTTTTTAAATTTATTATTCTAATATTTATTCCATTAACTTCAAATGTTGAGCCATAATTTAATTATCAGACATAAGGAAGAGGTATTCTTCCTTCTCCATCATCATCTTCTACTTCAATTCTTACTGTTTTCTTTTTTTCAAATTTTCTCTTCAGACACTGCATTTTCATGTTCATATAATTTTTGTGAATTGAAGCCTCTTCTCTTCCTCAACTCAATGACAGTTCTTGATTACTTAATTGATCAAAGACTGTACATTGGTTTGCCTGATGCCAAGCAAAGAGTCTAAATTTTTGGTGTGCATAGTTCTGGAAAGCAACTTGCAGAGGATGTTGATTTTGAAAAGGTATATTGCTTATCTATTCAAATTCACTTCTCTCTTTTCCATTGAACTCATACATTGATTTTTTACATCAACAGCTTGTCTTTTGAACTGTTGGATTCTCAGGAGCAGATATAAGAAACCTTGTCAATGAAGCAGCAATAATGATGGTGGGTTTCTGCTGCATTTGATTTTATTCTTTGTTGTGCTACTAACTTCCATGGGTACTTATCTATCTATCTATCTCTATTTGTTAGTAGAACCATCTCATATGCTTCTTGTGACCTGATGAACTGCTATTGTTCCAATCTTTATAGAGTACTCATTACTTGGGAACTTGTAGATTTCACAATTGAACCATTACTTTGTCCATTAGTAAAACACGATTTTGGGTTCATTTCCCTCATTTCTGTATGTTCATTGAAAGGACAGATTAGGGTGACAGAGATTAGAATAAATAACTTAATAAATTATAACATCTTCCATTTTGATTCATCAGGTATCCAACTGAGCTGTCTAGAAGAGCCAAAATTAACTCAGTAATGGATTGGCAACATTCTAATTTACGAAATGGAGCAGGTAAATACATTCTAATTTCCATTTTGAACTCCTTTAAGTAATGTGACTAGCCATGAGCAGTTGATTTTTTTTCTATAGACTTGTATGCTAGTTAGCGATTAATTACTAGAAATGTCAAAGTAATAAATTTGTGGCATATTGTGGGCTTTGTTCTATATGCAAATCAGGAAGAAATAGTCTCTCCTCCCTAGTAGGTCTGTCCTTTTCATGGGTGGCATTATCTTCAAGGTCTAGTGACTCTTTGAAGTTTGGCACTACCATCAGTGGCAGGTCTAGTGTCAATTGCAAATGGTTGCACCGGAGATGATCAAGCATGCAAATCAATGGTGCCACATAATGGTAGCAGGTATTGGTTGCTGTCTTCACTTCAGTTTTATTGCTCAGAGTTATAATATGCTCTCTTCCTTAACATGTAGTGATTCGACTTGATTCTTGTAGTGTAGAACATTATGACGTATTTGACTTATTCTCCAAAGGGACTAGATGGGGAATGTTTTCATGAGCAAATGATATTTGTTGAGCAAGGAATTGAGCTTGTTTTATTGCAGGTTTTCATACTTTCCTAAAAAATTGAAATTATGCTGCACTCATTCCATCGCTTAATGACCTGGTCCACCTTTACCACCTGGACCCTGAGGTCTGTGTTCTCATTCTATATACTTTTGTCTTGTAAACTTAGGGCATGATTTCATGATAACTACTGCTTGATTTTATCACGAAAACTGTTTATATCCCTTCACCTGCAACATTTATTAATTTATTATGCTTGAACTTGTTTATTTTTTATTGCTTGTTATTTTCCTGGACATAGGTTGCTTTCTTGATATATCGCCCTGTGATGAGACTTCTCAAGTCTCAGAAGAGTCCTGATGTTTGCTGGCCATTGGATGATAATAATGTTGCAAATGATGCATCTACAGAATTTGATCTTGTAGATCATTCTGGCAGTATGGTTCTAGATCTTGGCTCTGCTCGAAATCCTATTAGTTTCACTTTTACTTATTTGGTGCCTGTGTGTTTTAGATGCCATTTCATCTGGCAGTATGGTTCTAGATATTTGTTCGTTAGATGTGACAATGAACCAGCTCCATGGATTGCTGATATTCTGAAAGCACTACACGACTTGCTTCCAAATCAAGCAGAGGTAATTTGTAGTAAGTTGTCAATGCAACATTAATCAGTGTGATGTTCCCTTTGACTCCTTAAACTAATTTTAAAAATGTAAACAAAAACTCTTTCAAGTGTTGCAAGTATTTGCAGAAACATTGACATGGTATGTATTAATCTATCATCCTTTATTGGTAGGTTCTGCTTTAAGAACATGGAATACTCCTAACATTGAATAGATAATCTTGGAAAGTATAACATCTTGATTCTTGCATGCATGAAAACAAAACGGGTCTTTCAAAAATATCTTACCATTCTTATCTGTGAGTAATACTTTGGCTGATCATATATATTTAATGCCATCACATTTCTATGGACAATTGATTTTTAATCTGTAGGGTAGTCAAGCTTATATACTGGACGACATTATCGACCATGTTAAATATTTGCAGCTTCAATTAAAGGTACCTATTAACTCTGGATTGTCTCAATTTTCTCAGCCTCAATCATTCTCATACATATATAACAGTTTTGCTTATAATTATTATCGTACTATCATATCAAATGCATTAACATGATGTCAGAATGAACAAACTAGAAGTTTGGCTGCATGTGAACACAAAATGAGGTTCAGTGATTTCTTTCCCCTTGAAAGAATTATCCTTCATTTAGGAAAAATAATAAATTGGGGCCATACCATCAGACCAAAGTGGAGAACATTAAATTAAAGCAAAGGACCATTTTGCAGTGTTTACTAACAACGGGTTTGGTCAAGTATATAGACTTAACTTGATTTGTCAACTTGAAAATTAAAACATAGCATATGTTCCTTACAGGAACTAAGTGGAAGTAGACTACAAGCTGAATCAACTGCTATACCACTGGTTTTCCATGAGGTATATGTCTTGTCCTTAACCTTAGAAGATAATAATGTACACAAAATCATTATGAATTCATGTGCTAGCCCAAATTCTGCCCCATAGAAATATCAAATATCTGCCCCTCCAGAGTGCCAAATTCATGGACTGAATATCTTGTTTTGTTTGATTAGCAGGGTTATGGGCATTATATTGACCAGCAGAAGCTGAATGAACCACTTGAAGAGATGATGGGGAAACTTCTTGAAGAGAATCCTGCATCTGCCAGTCAGCTGCTGGAGAACAATGGTCTTGTCCTGCTGCCTATGGAGTTGGTTCAAGACTTGTACCAATCCATGCAAATCTTCGGCAACAGCAATGCACTTGTCTGAGTTCGACTTGTCCGGCCGGCATGCACCGTAAATATCAGAGACAATTTGACAACATTAGTAGCTTACTAGCTCTAGGTATTAGTATATGATCATCATTTGAATTGAAGCCTAGCTTATCTGGAAAAACCAATTAACCATGGCTTTTAATTTCTAAACTCATTTAAAATTCTCTATTGTTCATGCTATTTTGTGTTCCCGATGTAGGGATCTGTTTCAGTTATTTTGTCTCTCTTCTAAACTCATTTAAAATTCTCCAATTTTTCTTGAAGGTGGTTGTAGGAGAGATCAAGCACTCCCAAGCTGCTCATGTCACCAACTCATAGAGGGACTTCTCCAGTGAGTTGATTGTGGGAAAGATCAAGTGCATCTAATTTCAATAGATTCCCAAGAGAAGCTGAGTTTTCACTTGAGAGATTGTTGTAACTGAGGTCTAAACTGATATGGAGATTTTTGGCATTTTCCAATTTCTGTTTTAGTATGGAGAATAACACAGCTTTTAGTATGGTTGAAAAATACATTGAGAATTATAGTTGATGTATCAATACATTTTCTTTATGTTTTGAATTATATTGACTTGCTTGTTTATTATAGTATTTTAAATTTATATTTATTTTATTTGAAAACAAGTTTATTTTGCAATGAAAAAATCTAAAAAAATTCTATTTTACCTTACTGACAGATTTAAAGACAGATTTTCTGTCTGTAATCAGAGTGTGAGATGATTTTTCAAGGTTTAAATTACAGACGAAAAATCTGTCAGAAAATCCGTCTGTAATTACAGACAAAAAATCCGTCTAAAAATCTGTCTGTAATTACAGACAAAAAATCCGTCTGAAAGTTCGTCGCCTTCAGGAAATGGATGGAGAATTTACAGAGGGAAAATCCGTCGGTAACTGGTAAAAATCCGTCTGTAATTTTCCGACGGAAAAAAAATTTGT
Organism: Arachis hypogaea; assembly: GCF_003086295.3. Lineage (NCBI taxonomy): Eukaryota > Viridiplantae > Streptophyta > Magnoliopsida > Fabales > Fabaceae > Arachis > Arachis hypogaea. The sequence continues at coordinate 17,025,542 of NC_092053.1, read as the reverse complement.
CGGTAAATAATTTCCGACGGGGTTTTTACAGAGGGACAAAATCCATCGGTAATTTCGTCGGTAACCAAAAATTCGTCTGTAATAAAGACTAAATCTGTCTGTAAATCTGTCTGTATTAATCCATTTTCTAGTTGTGTATCTTGCCATTAGGGATCCGTTAATAGAATTAACGGCGGGACAAAATTGAGACGATTTTGAAACTTTAGAAACTTAAATAGGATGAAAACGTTGGGGACAAAAATGATATATAGAAATAAATTTAAATTTTATCTTTCAATAATATCATTTTTTACTATACATAGTATTCAATTATTTTTTAATCACATCTAAGTAAATTACACTTAATCATATTACTTTCATTTTAAATAAATTAATTTTTTTATAATTTTACTCTTAAAGATTTTTAGTTATCATGAAATGTTTGTAGAATGATTAGTATATAAACTTGCAGAAAAGAAAAAAAATAATATATATACAATAAAATATAAATTATACCTTTTGTCTCTAATGTATCAAAATTCTTTAAAATTATAAAAAAATAAATTTATTTAAAATGAAAGTAATGTGATTAAGTGTAATTTATTTAGATGCAATTAAAAAATAATTGAATACTATATACAGTAAAAAAATTAATATTATTGAAAGATAAAATTAAATTAAAATTTATTTTTATGTATCGTTTTTGTCCCTAACGTTTTCATTCTATTTAAGTCCCTAACGTTTCAAAATCGTCTCAATTTTGTCCCACCATCAATAATTCTGTTAACGGATCCCTAAAGGCAGGACAACATTGAGTCAATTTTAAAACGTTAGAGACTTAAATAGAATGATTAAAACGTTAGGGATAACTTTGGGACTTACCCCAAACGTTTGGGACTTACCCCAAACCTTGGGGACAAAAACGATACTTTACTCTTCAATGCAAGAAATATCCTATCTGAAAAATAAAAATAAAAATATAAAAGATCTAAAAAACCTCATGGACATATGTTACGTAACTCAGGTGGAAATATGAAACAACAAGTAACTGCATAGTGATATAGATAATGAAAGACCTGAAAATACCCGTAATCGCAAGTTTGATTTTTCAACAAGACTCTGTAAATACCGTGTGAGAAATTATCTGTTGAAATAGTCTCGGCTACGTTAAATTCTGAATTATTTGTATCATATAGTGTCATCATGAAACATCTCGATACCTTTAGGTTTGTCTTTATTATTTTCACAAGTGATTGACAAAATTGTTGATCTGTTACCAACTGTATCTCAGCCTCTCTTCTCTTAAGAACAAAGAGTTTTGCCAATCTCCTATAAGTTAACTTTACCAAAGAGCAAACTAAAAAGTTTCTGACACCTTTGAGCACCGAATTAACAGACTCAGAATATTTGTAGTTATATGGCTGAATCTACGACCCTCATTTTAGTGATGAGTCCACTTGTCATACTTCATCCTATTGATCTAGTCACACATTGTCGGGACTTCAGTCTGGAAGATATCAAACTAATAATCAGTCTTTGCATAAATAGTGTTGACTAAAATTTTAGTATACGAATAGCATTTTTATTATATTTATTAATATATGTATGTAGCTGGCTACTACTGGCGCAAGATAATATATAAAAAAGTGTAGAGTACATTCTGTCATAATATCATTATTTTTTTATTATATATTATTTTTAAATTATCATAAAAATAAATTAATAAAATAAATAATAATTTAAAATATACATAAGAAAGACGTGGTATTATCAAATTCAAAAGTGTCGACAATATCGTTCTCCAAACAAAAACTATATCTTAAACAATGATTAAAAAATCTCAATAAAATCTCAATGATTAAAAAATGTGAAGTATTGTTTTTTTATTTTATTTCTCTCTCAATTTAATGTTTCTGTATTTTTGTTCAGATATAATTATACTTACAAAATACTACCGCTTTAATTTAGTTTAATTCTTTATACTTGCTTTTGTACTACGTATACTCTACCCTTGTGTTAGTAATTAATGAAATGACGGAGAATGCCAAACTTTTGTTATCCCCTCTTTAATTTTGTATTCTGATAGATAAAGAATTTCTTTTTGCAATTGATATTTGGGCAGAAAACATACAATTAGTAAACTAAAGATAAAGTAAACGGGATTTAAATATCACAAATATACCACAGTCCTAAATATTATAAATACCCAATTGAAATGCAGATTAAAATATTACAAGTGGAAAGCTGAATGTAATATATTTGTATCATGAATCCATTCTTTTTAAAATTGAATTGATAACAAAAAATTGATATAAATGGTTATATTTTTAGTTAATATATTTTTTTAAGTAAGTATCTCTTGAAATTGTGTAAATACTTTTGAGATTTTTTTATTAGTCTTATGCTGATTTTTTTTTTTATATTAACAAAGGTCAAATTCTAAATTTTTAAGTCATAGAAGATTTTACACTATATTATAAAACTACTTTTCATAAAAAAAAACTTAAAATTGATAGAATAGAACACACAAATAATTATTAGAATAATTTAGGAAGAAACTATAAAAAATTCCTCCAAAAATTTACGACTAACAAAAATAATTTTGAAAGATAAAAATTAAAAAGAACTTACGAAAATTTTAGATATTGAAAAAAACTAAATATAAATAACTCTGTCTTTGTTGAAAAAAAAGTATTGACATGACAAGTACAATGTTTATATGTAAATTTTATAAGATATTATGCAGTATTTTTAATCAATGAAAACAGTTATTTGATGATTAATTCATTATTTTTTTTGTCAAAATTTTCAAATTTTTTATAGCTCTTTTACCTTTTTTTCTACCTTTTAAAATTATTTTTTTAGACACTTGAATTTTTCGAGTACATTTTCAATGATTTACTACTCTATATTTTAATTTAAATTTGTTTGGTAGGAAATTCGAATATGTAGCCCTAATTATTATTGCTGCGAGCAGCCACGATTATAGAGTTTTATACTGCAATTTGGAAATAAAAAGAATCCTAGAACAAGCTTAGCACTAGATTGTCATCGTCCTCTGAAGTTTTTATAAAAAGATTCGAAAAGTCCATAGTTTATTTTTTAAATATATTGGAAATTTTTTTTGAAAAGGTCAAATACCATACTTTTGTTATAGAGTTAATAGTCAAAATCGTCCCTGAAAGATACCCCGATCTCCATTTTGGTTCTCGAAAGATAAAATTAATCAAAATCGTCCTCGAAAGATACACGACTTGGTCACGTTAGTCCTTCCGTCATCTCCGTAGCTGAGTTGGCAAACGGCCACTGACGTGGGCCGTTAACTGCCAACGTGGCAGACAACCAAGACGACACCGTTTTGGTAGAAGGCTCTCCTAGCCTTGAAACGTCGCCGTTCTTCTCTTCTTCTTCACAGTTTTTCTTCTTATTCTTCTTTGCATCATCTTCAATTCCCAAACATTGCAATTCATCAATGCAAGGTTCTTCTTCACCTTCCCCCAATTTAGCTCCTTCTCCAACCACAATTTCGTCCACAACCTCCTCCACTTTGCAGCTGCTACCACCAAAGACCTTCACCTCATCGCCGCCTTCTTCGCACCCTTTCTCGACGGCACATGCTCTGGGCAGCTCGTTCTCCGGCTCAATCCCAATCACAGCATCAGAGGTTCCCTCGGCTGCGGCTGGCAGTTGATCCTCTTATCCGCACTCCGCACTCCGCACAATGCTTTCGGTGGCAGATTCTTCTTCTTCTCTCTCTTCCTCCCTCTTCCACTCCCCTTCACTTCTCAGCCTCAACACTCATCGGCGCCCTTTCACTTTCACTTCTCCACCTACTCCACGGAATCTTCATTCTGTTTGCTTCTTCAACGCACCTAACAAACCCAATACCAATTGGCCTCTTCTCAGCCGATGGGAGGTACCTTGGGAATGGCAAACCGTTACACTAACCTCTCTCGCTTGTGGATTAGGGTGTGTTTTCAAAACCTTATCGTGGAACTAACCACATCCTAATAATAGGATTTTAATTTTAATCCACCAATTTATTCCCAGGCAGTTTTGTTTTGACAGGTTTGGTTGAGGCCACAGCTCTTCCATATCTGGGAATTCGACCTGAGGTGCTTAGTATGGATGAGAAAGCAGAGTTACTCTTTTTAGATCAGGGGTATGCTAATACCAAATACCTACCTCTCACTTATTTGCTTTTATAACTTTGGTTCTGAGTTAATTATTTTGGCAGCATCACATCACAACTGCTGCTGTACTCGGAATTATATATGCCATTGCCAGCAATTTCCAGCCACTCCCTCAAGACTTGTTCAAATATGGTATGATCAGTTAACAACCCTTCAATTATATCAAGATTTCTAAGGTTAACATTTGTCACTTCAATTAAGTTCATACTTCATAGTCACTTGTTTCACATCTAAATGTTGTTCTAGAATCCACCTTTTTTCTCTAAAGCTTGTCTTACTGAGGTGTTTAGTTAGCAGTTTACTTACCTTGAAAAGTTACAATGTTATACACCTATGAGTGTTGAGGCTGAGAAGTGAAGTAAGTGGAGAAGTGAAAGTGAAAGGGCACCGAGTGCGGATAAGAAGAAACTGCCACCGAAAGCATTGTGCGGAGTGCAGAGTGCAGAGTGCGGATAAGAGGATCAATATCCATTTTCAGTCAGTACTTTTTACAAATAGATGGTCTGTAACTTCCACTCTTCCTCAGAAATAGCAGGATTTTCTGTTGAAATGTAATGGTGTTTTGATTTGGATTGATTGAATGGGTAGATATTATTATGTAGTAGTGTTTCAGCTCGGAGTTCAATTTTTTAACTTCACCTTTTGATGGCTAATGCTGCTATTGATACTGAATTTTTAGGAGATGAACCTTCGGAATCGTTGTTTATGAATAGTGCTCTTAAGAGGATCCTATTAAGGACTAGTTTGACTAATTTTTAGAATTTGAGGGATGAAAATGATTTATGATTGGACTTTCAAGGACTATTTTGATTATAAAAAACTTTTTTATATGTCAAGTGATGCCACGTGTCACTGGCCTGCCAGGTGGCGTGCCATGTGTCACTGATCTGCCACGTGGCACTTAACATGACACGTCATCGTCCAACTGACGGAAGGACTAACGTGACCAAGTCGTGTATCTTTCGAAAAATCGTGACCATAGACCCTTTTAGGTCACTCCCAAAACCGTGACCATGGACCCCTTTAGGTCACCTCCCAAAATTGTGCCCATAGACCCTTTTAGGCCACTCCTCAAAACCGTGATCATAGACCCTTTAGGTCACCCCTCAAAATTGTGACCATAGACCCTTTTAGGTCACCCTTTTTTGAAAAACTGTGACCATAGACCCTTTTTGGTCACTGTAAAAAATTGTGACCATAGACCCCTTTAGGTCTCCCCCAAAACTGTGACCATAGACGCTTTTAGGCCACTCTCTAAAACCGTGATCATAGACCCCTTTAAGTCACCCACAAAACTGTGACCATAGACCTTTTTAGGTCACATTTTTTTGAAAAACTATGACTATAGACCCCTTTAGGTCACCCCCAAAGCCGTGACCATAGACCATTTTAGACTACTCTTTTTTAAAAAACCATGACCATAGGTACTCTATGGTCACTCTTTTTCTAAAAACTGTGATCATAGCTTTTTTTTTTGTCACGGTAAAAAATCGTGACTATAGAGGGTTTATGGTCATGGTTTTTTACTGTGACAAAAAAAACGTGGCCATATAGACCCAAAATGTTGTAGTGATAATTACCCATTTTAAAAACTAATTTAATTATAAAATAGTCTAACCATGATTAACCTAATAACCAATTAAAAAGTGACACATCACACAGGGTAAGTTACATGTTACTTTACAAAGGGTATAATAGAATTCAGCTATATATATATATAAATGTATAATAAGAATATTTTAGTTATTTTCTATAATAAGAGTATTATACCCATTTTTTATAAAAAAAAATATTAATTTAGACCGGTTTAAGATTTAGTTCACCGATTTTTTGGCCAAATCAATTTATCTGATCTAATTTTGATAAAAATAACACAATTTAATCAATTATATATATATATATATTAAATTTTAACTAAAAAATTATCTTGAAAAAGGACGTTTTAGAAGTCTTTATATCTTAGTGGCTGCTAATAAATTATTCCACAAGCACATGTGTCGTTTGCAAAGACGATTTCTGTGATAGTAAATAAATAGTAATATACGATGGTGCTTTGGGCATGGGATTGATGTCCTTATGCTCTATCAAAAATAATTTCAAACTAACCCCTACTATATATTATATTTATTTGAATGATCCTGGAAAGGTGTGATCTTTTTTTGGCTCATTTTTTTCGTTATGGAAAACACATTGGTGAAATGCATTAAAATGAACGTATGGACAACATTTTCACTGCTATGGTGTCAGTTCAAAACGCAGCCTGCGTTTTACTTTTTCTTTATTTTTTGATTTTTTTTCAACATATAAAACAAACGCAGGGTGCATTTTGTTTGTTGGAAGCTTTTTAATTTTTTTTTATTTGTTGAAGCCCAAATGCAGTCTGTGTTTAGTGATGGGCATTTTTTTATTTTTTTTTTGGACATAACAAAATGCAGGATGCGTTTTCTTTTTTGCGCTAGCTTTATTTTTAGAAGACCCAAAACGCGGGTTGCGTTTTGAAGATGTCAGATTTTTTTTGTGGAAAACATAAAACGCAGGTTACATTTTGTATAAAAAAATATTTTATTCGAGAGTCCTCCCTATAAATACAAAGCAACACTCGTTCAAAATGCCTCACTCCACTTCTACTCCTCCTATTCTTCTTTCTTGCACATATGTGGTAGTTTAAAATTTTTTTGGTAGTAAGTTGTGTCAAAAAAGTCGGATTAGGTGAGGTTGAAGTTATGGAAAGTATTGTAAATTGCGAGTGTATTATAACGGTTCAATTATACCAAACACATATTAAGGAGTGACTTTTGTTTGTGAATGTTCGTTGTCATTTGCTATTCCATGTACTATGAGTTTTGTAGAGTTGTAAAATGGGCTTTATAATAACATTCAAAGCCACATTTCGAAAAGGGTGAGCAACATTTATACAAGAATCTTATACAAGTATTTGGTGGGCTGATACAGTTTCAAATGATTCCCATCACTGACGATGGCAGCATGCAGCAGATGTTATATATTTATCAACAAACTCGATTTCACATGCCGATGATAGAGCTATACGTTGAGTTCAAACAGCAGTCGGGGTCGGGTGCGGTTCGCGAGGAGGTCAATGTTGATGAGCTCAGGGATATAGATTGGGAAGAAGATAATAATGACAGTGAAGAGGAGTTCGAAGCCAACTATGAATTCGATGATGAAAATGATGATGGAGACTTAGCAGGCAATCCAGCAGTGTAGAATGAAGGGATGCAATTGTAAGCCAGCATCCGTTTGGTGTTCCATTTTTTATGCGGACTCTAGATCTCGAAGCCATGCATGTCCCAGTATTTCCTGAGTATGCGAACATGGGTATGTTATGATTATTAATTCAAGTTACCTACGGTGTTTATTTTATTTGCCTTGTCTGACTGATGGTGGTGCGCATGTCGTAGGTGAAGGGAACGCTGCGGCAGAAGATGGTGAGTTTAGTGTCGGAATGGAATTTGGTTCGAGAGAGTCGATGATATCTGCAATCAAAAGCTACACTATCTCTAGAGGACTTGATTACACTGTGTATGAGTCTGAGCCGCAGACATTCTATGCGAAATGCAAGGGTTATGGTGCAGGTTGTGATTCGCTTATCCGAGCTAGCTTGATTCGAAAGAAAGCTTGTTGGGAGATCAGAAGATATAATGGCAAACACACGTGCACCATGGGAACAATTTCACAAGATCATGCCAAGTTGGACTCAGACACAATTGCAGAGGCTATTAGACCGTTGGTCGAAGCAGACCCGTCGATAAAGGTGAAGTCTATTATTGCTAAAGTTCAATCCAGGTTCAACTACACTGTAAGTTACCGCAAAGCTTGGATGGCAAAGGAGAAATCTGTCGCAAAAGTTTTCGATGATTGGGAAGTTTCTTACCAGACTCTACCAATATGGTCGAAAGCAATGATTGTAAAGATGCCAAGGTCTCGTGTGCAAATTAAAATGCTCCTTGTTTACCGTGAGAGTGAGGAGGTTCAAGGTGTAAGAGTACTGCACCGCATTTTTTGGAGCTTCTATCCATGTATTATAGCATTCAGACACTTCAAGCTACTGGTGCAGGTTGATGGCACGCACCTTTATGGTAAATATAAAGGTGCACTTCTGGTTGCGGTTGCACAAGATGGGAACCAAAATATTGTGCCCATTGCATTTGCGATAGTCGAGGGTGAGATGGCAGATGCGTGGGAGTTTTTTTTTTTTTATCAATTTGCAGAGATATGTTGTTACGATTGATGGCATGGGCATTTTTTCTGACCTCCATACCTCTATTGACGCTGCAGTTGCTCGCAGTAATGGTGCATGGTCACCACCAAGAGTGTGGCACATGTACTGCATCAAGCACATCGGGTCTAACTTTTTAAGGAGGTTCAAGGCTCCGTATTTGCATAAACTGGTGGTTAACACAGGTATTTCATTTTGCTGTTATGGTATAGTAATTTTGTGGTTTCTGCTTAAGATTAAATGAATTGTTGAACGGGCTATTCTAGGACGGAACAGGAGTACAAAAAAAACTACCAGAGGCTTAAAAAGCGGGGTGAGACATATACTCAATGGTGCGATGACATCGGTGTTAAGAGATGGGTGTTGGCATTCGATGGGGGTCATCGTTGGAGACATATGACGACAAACTTGGTAGAGTGCATAAATTTTGTCCTAAAGGGTGCACGCAACCTTCCTGTGACTGCCATTGTTAGATCTACTTTCTATCAGCTGAATGAATTGTTTACTCGAAAGAGCGCCGAGGCTCATGAGCGTGTCCGCAATGGATTCACGTATTCAGAATTTGCAACGAAGAGAGTTGAAGAAAGCTTTCGACATACAGGAAATATTGTGGTCAACCAGTTCGACAGGCGGAAGGAGATGTTTGAGGTTCGCGAAATGCAAGATGGTTCCATTTACACTGTTAACCTTGTGCAACGATACTTCGACTGAGTGTCACATGGCTTGATGTCTCTGCACCGCCGAACCCATGCAAGATTAACCTTCCCCTGCACGTGATCTTGCGGGCCGGGCTCCTGAACGAAACACGCAATGCAGTTCTCCACCAAAAGTTGGTGATTGCTGTCTGACCTACCCATAACGGGATCCCCATTAATCGGGAGGCCATGAATATAGGTTACATCTTCCAGCGTCACTGTCACTTCACCGACTGGAAGATGAAATGTGTGAGTCTCCGGCCTCCAGCATTCCACCAAGGTACTTAGTAGTGCAGAATGACCTCTCATTTTGCCTACTCGCGAAATGTGTTGAAACTCAATGACTGCTAGTGACACTGCAGCTACCTCGTTAAAGGTCTCTGGCGGATCTACTTTTCTAGGCAACAAATTCCTGATAGCCTGCAAAAAAAATAATAATCATAATAATCACAACAATGTTCCTCATGATAGTTGTTGAGTTTGGAAAACTTCAAATTGTTATGATGATCAAACATTATTAAAAATATTAATTACAAAATTATTAATTTGATGTTTGATTCAAATTGGCTGTTTAATAATTTTGTTGGTGTGCAGATTTTTGTTGGACCAAAGTCACATAAGCCTAAATTGATGTATGATTTAATTTGCTTGGTGACAATTTGGATCTTTCAGGTCTCTGAGGTTTGAATTAAAGAAAAGCCCAAAAACCTCAGGGCCATTTTTGATGAAACAAATTGTTGAAGAAAGTGGCCCAAGGATGCCATACGTTGATCCCAAAACAAAGGGGTTCAACTTTATTGAAGCATGGTTCGGTTACCCATTTGATTTGGTAGAATCCAAATTTTAATTAAATTAATTGAATGCATTGGTAACAGGAAAGAGAAAAATCAAAATTGATTTGATTGCTTTTATTGCCTCACACGTTACTATGCATAGGGGAATGGAAGTGGGATTTAATTTGATTAATTGTATTTATTGCTTCCAGAGTTTCCTTTTCTCTTCTCTCTCTTCTCTCTCTTATTTTTAGAGTGTCACTTCTATCAGAGAAGAAGATGGTAGAAGCTATCAGTAAAAATCACAGAGAGGCTAGGAACAAGCAAGAGGCTAAGGTGATGATGGCCCTTGCAAAAAAAAAAGATCCAAGGCATGGCGTGGCTGAGATCTTTTCCACTTAAGGCAAGATGTGGTGAAGAAACTTTAAGATCTCCATGCCTAAAGTAGTAGCAATCCGTTTCGGGTAGAGAAGAAGATCTCTGAGGTGAAGTTTGTTTCCACTTTTGTTCATCCATCACAGAAGGTAGCTACTGGAGCTACGTGGAGGAAGAAGCAAAAATGGAATAGATGGAGCTGTCAAGGATCAGAGGTTCATCAAGGGTCAGAGTGCTTTCTTGGAGACAAAGACAAGATCAAGGGCTCAGATTGAAGAAGCTTGTTGAGAAAGGTTGAGAGAGGTACTTGCATGTCAGTTTTGCTTTCGGTTTCCCTCTCTCTCTTCTCTCTATCCGAACCGGCCTTGGTATTGAAGAAGAAGAAAGTGGCTTGGTTGAACCGTTTCACCTTGGAAGCTTTCCCTTCTATAATAAGGGTGAACGGCCAAGGGTTGAAGCAAGGAGAGTAAGCACAGAGTTCTCATTGCTACCCAAGCTAACAAAAGTTCTTCTCCTTTAATGTGTTGCATTTTGTATTCTTTTCTTTAGTTTTGTCTGTCTAACTCTCATGGTGAAAAAGGCAAACAGAGTGAGGTTTGTAAGAAAAAGCCAGTGAGAGGAAAAAGGCAGAGTACAAAATCAAAGAAAAAGCCATAGATGTCTTAGAGGTCCTTTGTACATCTGTGTTGTGTATCATAATTATCTGGGAATCCCCTTGCAAGTTGGGTTAGCACTTAGCAGTTGAAAGTTGGTAGGTGACCAAGTCAAGTTCAGTTTTGGGTATAGATTCTGGACTTGTCCCAGATAGGAATGGGTAGTTCCTAGGAAGAATTAGTGTATGTAATAAGATGATTATAGTGAAATTTTGTCACTGTTGTGATGGAGACTGGATGTAGACTACATTGCACTTAGCAGCTGAACTAGGATACTTCTTGGTGTGATTCTCTCTTTCTCTTATACTCCATTTTTGTTTCTGTTGCATAGGAGACAAAATCGAAAAATATCTCCTGACTGGTTACGAGACAAAAAGAAAATGTCTCTTGACTGGTTATGAGACAAAAAGCAGAAAAATCTCCTGAAGCTATTTTAAAGGGCAGAAAGTAATACTCAGTAAAAAGAGGCTAAGATTCAACCCCCTTCTCTTAGCTACTGATTACCATCAATTGGTATCAGAGCTTGGTCTCAAAGAGATCAAGCTTTGCAGCTTGGAGAAAAGATCTTGATGGTGGCTAACAGTGGCTCAAATCTGGTGGCATATACTCTGACAGAAAGATAGTCAAGCAACAGACCTCCATTCTTCAATGGAAAGAATTACAATTACTGGAAAGAAAGAATGAAGATATTTTTTCAGTCTGTAGATTACAGACTTTGGAAGATAATCCTTGAAGGTCCACAATTTCCTACCACTACAAGAGCTGATGGTGTGGTTACTCTCAAGCGTGAAGTCGATTGGACTGAGGAAGACAGAAAGAGAGTAGAACTCAACGCCAAAGCTGTCAACTTGCTCAACTGCGTGGTCAGCTTCGAGGAATACCGATGGGTATTAAGATGCACAATAGCAAAGGAAATCTGGGACAAATTTCAAATCACTCATGAAGGCACAACCTTAGTGAAGAAGACCATAATAGACATGCTGAACAGAGAGTATGAAATGTTCTCAATAAAGGAAGGAGAAATGATAGATGAGTTGTTCGAAAGATTCAACATCATCATCACTGGCTTGGATGCTATGGGAATCACATATCCTGAATCTGTGCTTGTGAGAAGAATTTTGAGATGTTTCACAAAAGAGTGGGAAACAAAAGCAATAGTGATAGCTGAAAGTAGCAACATTGATAATATGACATGATGATTTGAGAAGAAATTTGCTTGCTTTTGAAAACACTTATTTGAAAAAAGATACAAAAAAGAAAAGAATTGCTCTCAAATCTGTTTTTGAAACTCTAGATGATGAATCTAGTGATAACTCATCTAAAAATGATTTTGTTTTGTTTGCTAAGAAATTCAGGAAAATGGTGAATCTGAAGGAGAAAAATAGAGGAAGCAGCTCAAGGAAGACAAAGAAGGATCTCAGCAAAGTAATCTGCTACAATTGTAAAGAGGCTGGACACTTCAAATCTGATTGTCCGAAATGAACTGAAGAAGGAGGACAAGCCGAAAAAGGTAAAGAAGAAAGGTCTCATGGCTTCTTGGGAACACTTGGAAAATGACTCTGATGAAGATGATGAAACCGAAACCAAGTTTCAAACATGCCTCATGGCCGACATAGTTGATGAGGTAATATTTCATGAACCCTCAACTGAAGACCTTCATCTTATGATTGATAATCTTTCTAGAAAGATTAAATGTTTCCTAAGTGAAAACCAAGATCTTGAGTCTCAAATTTCAATACTGAGAGCTAAAAATGGTTTCCTCAAAGATAAATTAAGGAAAGCAGAAACTGCTGTTGATCTTGTTGAGAAAAACAAGCGGTTAAAAGCTGAACTTAAAAGCTGTGAATACCACCATTCTGTGACTGCAAATCTGAACTATTTTGAAGAAAATGATTGGCTGCATAAAGAGATAAAAAGACTTAAAGAAGACTTAGCTAACTTTGCACAAAGTTTTGAAAATTTAAATCAACTCTTGGCTAGTCAAAAACCTCTTTATGATAAAGCTGGGTGGGTTTTTCATAAAACTGCAAACTTTGTTGAAAAACCTTCTTTTACAAACATGGCGTCATCTTCAAATGATGTAAGGTTTCAAAACCCAACAAGCTTTATAAAAACAGCAACTCATAGATTTTGTAGATTATGCAATCGGAATGGACATTTTTCTATTCAATGTTTCTTTAGAGAAATAATGATTGGAAATAAGGTTTGTAAAATTGTTTGTGACTATAATGGCTTGGGACAAAGAAGATGGTTTGACGTCAAAGGATCCAAAAAGATTTGGATACCTAAGGTCACTTGAGCTTATTTTGTAGGTGTGCCTAGCATCCAAGCAAAAAGACCATGTGGTATATAGATAGTGGGTGCTCTAGGCATATGACCGGAAAGGCAACGTTCTTCATCAAGCTTGATGAGTATAATGGAGGATTTGTCACTTTCGGTAATAATGGAAAAGGAAAAATAGTGGCCATAGGTAAAGTTGGTAAGAGTTTTTCTTCTTTCCCAAGTGATGAATCTGTCCGTCCAGAAATGTCTCATCAGGATGGAGGAGATATTTCAGTTTTGTCTCCTGAACAAGCCAGAGAATCCGGAACAGAACAGTCTACTAAAGCTCATCAAGGCAGAACCTTACCTCAAAGGCCTAGAGAATGGAAGTTTCTGAAAGGCTACCCTCATGATTTCATCATTGGTGACCCATTTCAAGGCATAACTACAAGATCCTCAAGCAAGAAGCAAGTTGATCAAAGCAATGTTACTTTATTGTCCCAATTGGAGCCTCTCAACGTGAAGCAAGCTCTTGGTGACCCCTCATGATTCAAAGCCATGGAAGAAGAGCTAGCTCAATTTGAAAAGAATGAGGTTTGGACACTTGTACCAAATCCAAATGCTAAGAAGGTAACCGATACAAAGTGGATCTTTAAAAATAAATTGGGTGAGGATGGTAGTGTTGTTCGTAACAAGGCTAGATTAGTGGCCCAAGGTTATGATCAAGAGGAAGAAATTGATTTTGATGAATCATTTGCCCCGGTAGATAGAATGGAAGCAATTAGGTTGCTTTTTGCCTACGCTGCCCATAAAGGTTTTAAGATGTTCCAAATGGATGTTAAATGTGCTTTCCTTAATGGATTTATAAATAGAGAAGTATTTGTGACTCAACCCCCGGTTTTGAAAGTAAAGAATTTTTAAATCATGTTTTTAAACTCTCAAAGGCTCTTTATGGCCTTAGGCAAGCTCCAAGAGCTTAGTATGAAAGGCTTAACTCCTTCTTGTTGGAAAATCATTTTCAAAGGGGAACCACCGATACAACTTTATTTATAAAAGTATCTAATGATGATATTCTTCTTGTTCAAGTTTATGTGGATGATATTGTGTTTGGTTCGACCAATGAAACCTTGTGTGAAGAGTTTGGAAAACTTATGACTAGTGAGTTTGAAATGAGTTTGATGGATGAATTAACCTTTTTTCTTGGTCTTCAAATTAAACAAACTCCTAGTGGTATTTTTATTCACCAAGGTAAATATGCAAAAGAATTAGTCAAGAAATTTGGCCTTGAAAATTCCAAACCAATAGGAACACCTACGCATCCAAACACTAAACTTGATAAGGATGAAAATGGCAAAGATGTGGATGAGACACGGTTTAGAAGAATGATAGGCTTACTCATGTATCTTACATCCTCTAGACCGAAGATTGTTCAAAGTGTGGGTGTATGTTCAAGGTTTCAATCTCACCCAAAAGAATTCCATCTTTCAGCTGTTAAGAGAATTATTAGATACATTAAGGGAACAAGTGATTTTGGCTTATGGTATCCCAAGTCTGATGAGTTTTGTGCAGTAGATTTTGTGATGCAGATTATGCGGGTAATCGAGTGGATAGAAGAAGTACATCTGAAATGTGTTGCTTCCTTGGAAGCTCACTCAACATGTGGTCAACCAAGAAACAAGCCACTGTTGCACTTTCCACGGCTGAAGTTGAATACATATCTGCCGCTGCTTGTTGTTCTCAATTAATTTGGTTAAAAACTCAATTAGAGGATTATAAATTGAAGATCAATAGTATACCTTTATTTTGTGATAACATGAGTGCAATAAACATTTCTAAAAATCCTGTTCTGCACTCCAGAACTAAGCACATTGAAGTTAGATATCATTTCATTAGAGAACATGTGCAAAAAGGTACTATTGAATTATTGATATTCAATTTATGAAATCTGAAGAACAACGGGCTGTCATATTGACTAAACCTTTGTGTGAAGATAGGTTCTGTTCATTAAGGAACAGTTTGGGAATGTTAGATTTGAGTTCTGTTGAAAAATTGTGATTTTAATGATTCTGTTTGTTTTTGTCTCGTAGGAAGCAAGGAGACAAATCTGGGTATGTGAGAAACAAGCCATGAAGCAGGGGGGACTGAACCATGGCGTCATTAAACTTAAGCCCAACCAAACTCTTTTGGACCCACTCCATGATTCTAGCCCGTTTTTATTTTTTCATTAAAATAATATTTTTTGGGAGGTTATCACATCATATCTTTATAGGGAGAGTTCATGTCAAATCAAAATCTTTTCTCTTATTCTCTCCCACATTTCAAGGAAAAGATTTTTCAGTTACTTATTTAATTTTTTAAAAAATTTCCTTGATTGATAACCTCTCCATTAAATGCTCATTATTTTAAATGATCCTCTCTCCACTCAGCATTCAATGCGGTTGTAACCTCTCCACATTCCAACCTCTTCGACCATCTCTTCCTCTTCTCACTACTTCATTCTTTTCATCATGAGAAAAAAGTTGGCAACTAGAAGAAGTAACCGAACCCCCTCTGTCAAAAAACCTCCATCCTCTTCTGCTCCTCAAACACACACCCATATCCATATACACTCTCCTTCGTCCTCATCACCATCATCTCACTCAACCGACTCCATGAGGAAGAAAGTGATTAATCCAAAAACATAATCTCGCAAGAAATATAAGGGGCCAATGCCTGAAGAAAAAGAAGCGTCTCAGTCTTCACCTCCACCGTCACCTCCACGGCGGTCAACACCACATCCTTTTGGCCGAACTACACCCTCCCAGCGTTCGAAGAGCTATGTTCTTCTCAACACTCGTGAACCACCAAACCTGAACTCACTGGATTTTAAAAACAAGTTTGGTAAAAATCATTCTCATTTTGACCCTGCTCGTTTCCTATCTTGTGCTGCATTTGAATTCCATTATCAAGTTTTAGTGAACCGCCATTTATGTGCTTCATATGTGGTGAATCTGGAGAATCTATCTGAAAAAGGGATTGAGTTTACTGCTCTCTTTGACAAACTCAAATGGACTCCACTCTTTAAGATTCACAAACCGGTTTACCCAAACCTGGTTTGTGAGTCGTGAGTTCTATGAGAATTTGATGTATCATGATGGAGCATTACACTCCTATGTCAAAATAGTGCATCTTACCTTGAATAGAGACACTGTGAGTGCAGCCTTAGGGTATGAAGACAAAGGAGCAATGGAATACATGTATGGAAAATGGTACTCCCATGTTGGAGTTTTCCTTTAGGTTGCTCTATCTCGGGTTTGTGAGAACTTTTTTGAACTGGATGGAACTGTCTTGACCTACAAGGCTCTTGGACCTGTGAGAACTCTGCTTCATCGCATTATCAACCATGTTCTCATGCCTCAAAGTGGCTCATGATAACTGTCTGTGATACTTTGGTTTTATTTTCTATTCTCACATCTTCATCTATCTCTTTTGCATATCTCATGGCGCGACACATGTGGGATTGTGTTCGCAGCGATAAGAAGGCTAATTTACCTTATAGAATTTTTCTGACATGTATTTTTGAATATTTTAATATTGATCTGATCAATGAACCCATAGAGAACAGGGTTTTGACCATAAAGGGAAGTGGAGTTTCTGAATCCATGAAAAATAAAAAGGGAAAAAGCTCAATGGCATCCATGCTCTCTGACAGTGAAAGTGAATCTCTTCCTTCTAAATCCTCTAAACTTTCAGAATCTATCAAGGACGTATTGAATGAGTTCTCTCATATGTCAAAATTGATGGTCAAGTCTTACAAAGAGGCCAGGAAACAAGCTTATGAAAACGAAAAAGTCTGGACCAAGTACAATGACAGGATCAATCAGCTGATCAAGAGCTTAGAAAAAGACATGGCCCAATCAGATGAAGAAGATGATCACCTCAACTCGGACATAAATCTCTCTGATGCTTGACTGATGTGCTCTTTGCTACCCATCACTTTGAACTCTGTCTATTTTATTATTCTTTTGATTTAGTGTTTGATGAACTGCTGGATAACTGTACTAAACTACTTTAACTCCTTTGTTTTTTAATTAAATATTCTGCATTATTGGCATGCTATTTTCATCTGTTTTGCAGGTCCCTCCTTGATAATAAAGGGGGGAGGAATTAAAAAGAAAAGAAACAGGGCTAAAATCT